>NC_091459.1:129422938-129727938 GCF_027789765.1 Dendropsophus ebraccatus | reverse complement strand
AGAGGACTGAGAAAGACAAACCTGCTGCCAGCTACCCCCCAGCCTGGATTTATTACATACTATATAAGTCTATGTATGAATAAATGCATGGACATTTACACACACACAAACACACACACACACACACACACTTATATTTAGCTTGCAGACAGTCCTATCTCATGTATACATGTACATCATGACATAAGTATGTATATATAAGTGTGTATCTATATATATTTGTGTGTATGAAGATTACTATATATATAAATCTTATATTACTCCCTATGGTATTCCATCAGGGGCCCCGATAATGACAGATACAGAACATGTGCTGCAGCAACCATTACTAACAAGTACAGGAGGGATCAGCAGAACAACTGCAGAACAGCTCAGATGCCCTCTTGTCAATCACTAAAGCTCTGCTCATAGAGGCGCCAGGGGCCCACCATGTCACCAGGAGAGCACCCGCCATGCACACCCTCCATATGTCTATGCATAAAGTACACTGAGCATGCTACTTAACTTTACTTAAATGCAGGGATGGGGAAACTTCAGCCCTCCAGCTGTTGCAAAACTACAATTCCCATCATGCCTGGGCAGCCAAAGCTTTGTCCAAGTATAATGGGAATTGTAGTTTCGCAACAGCTGGAGGGCTGAAGGTTCCCCATCCCTACAATAATGCACTGATCCTAACCTGGGGCTTTCCAGCTGTTGTGAAACTACAATGTCTACTATGATTGGACAGCTACGGGCTCCCAGGACATGCAGGGAGTTGTAGTTCTTGCAGCTGCATTGGGGGACCACTACATTAAAATAATAAGGAGCACAGTAAGTTTCACAATTGTCAAAGTTTGTGATACATCATACAATGCTATATATATATATATATATATATATATATATATATATATATATATAGTTCCAAAAGTAGGTGGACAGTGTGTATAATAGGGTTATAAAGGGGGAAAAATTATCAAACATGGTGTAAAGTGAAACTGGCTCAGTTGCCCCTAGCAACCAATCAGATTCCACCTTTCATTTTCTAAAGAGTCTGTGAGGAATGAAAGGTGGAATCTGATTGGTTGCTAGGGGCAACTGGGCCAGTTTCACTTTACACCATGTTTGATAAATCTCCCCTTTCATAACCGTATTACACATACTGTCCGACTACTTTTGGACCACTATATATATATCCACTATATATATATATATATATATATATATATATATATATATATATATATATATATATGTTATAAAATAACTCCACAGGAGCTTCATAGCATCTACCCAGCTTTCCCAGATTCCCGAACAGCGAATCTGCTTATAAATTCAAAGATCCATCCTTCACTTCTGTATTACTGTGTAACCAGATGAGTGCGCTTTAAGTAAGTAATGGTGTTAACCATCATTGTGACAGTCCTCCAGCTTTCCCAGAATCCTGAGCGGCATATTTCCCCATGTTTGCAATGATTCATCATCCACTGTTATATTACTATATAACAAGAAAGATGAGCTGGGAGTTTCATAGCAGCCATATTGGCGACAACTCAGCTTTCCCAGATTCCTGAAAAGCAAATCTTCCCATGTATACATCCTCTATTTCTGGATTACTGTACTGTACTACTGTATTATTGTGTAAGTCTGTAGAACGACAAGGTCATAAAAGCTTTACAACTGGCAATACTAGTGGTCACCAAGCTTTCCCAGAATCCAGAGCGGCAAATCTGCTCATGTATACATTCAGCATAAAATAATATGTGCTACTTACAACTATAAAGAAAAAAAAAGGAAGCGATAACTCTATAGCAGTCATATATGTGGTCACCCAGCTTTCCCAGGAGCAGATATAACTAAGTAATGGCTGACAGAAGGAGACGGCTCAAGGACTTGAGCACAGGTGTGACTGACAGCCTGACTCCTGCAATGTGTCAAGTGACCTTCTGCAGACGTCCATTACCGAGGCAGAGCTCTTAGGCCGCACATTCCAAGTAGAACTAAGGGGATCAGGTTTGGATATTAGAGCAGAGCAGAGGAGAGGAGACAGCTGGAGGACTGACCTTTAACTACGTCCACACTGACACACAAACTATTTCCTATGTCATGCAGGCAAAGTGAAGGGGTAGGGGAGCAGGGGTCTGCGTATCGCATTGAAATAATCATTATGAAATTATATATGGGCGCGGATTGGCGTTATCCATGACAGAGATAAAAAGCAAAAAAATTAGGAAAATCTGGGTAATAGGGAGAGGTGGTGTTTCTAATTGAAGAGAGTCATTTTCATGCAATGCTTCATAGGGAAAAAATATGCTAATTAGCCTAACTTTAGAAAGTTAAAAATCATCTCATATTGGTATGGGGAACCTTCAGCCCTCCAGCTGTTGAAAAACTACAGTTCCCATCATGCCTGGACAGCCTTCTGCTGTCCAGGCATGATGAGAATTGTAGTTTTTTAACAGCTGGAGGGCTGAAGGTTCCCCATCTCTTAAAGGGGTAGTTTAATCCCCCAAAAAATATTTCAAATCAACTGGTGCCAGAAAGTGCCAGAGATTTGTAATTTACTTCTATTAGGAGATCTCAGGTCTTCCAGTACTTATCAGATGCTGTATGTCCTGCAGGAAGTAGTGTATTCTTTCCAGTCTGAAACAGTGCTCTTTTGCCGCCCCCTTTGTCCATGTCAGGAACTGTCCAGAGCAGCAGCAAGTCCCCATAGAAAACCTCTCCTGCTCTCCATGCTGGGAACAATACACCACTTCCTGCAGAACACACAGCAGCTGATAAGTATTGGAAGACCTGGCACTTTCTGGCACCAGTTGATTTGAAAGAAAACATTTTTGGTGAACAACCCCTTTAAAGAGGAGACAATCCAAAATGACTGGCATTGCAGTTTGCACCATTTCGATCCTCCAGCTTTCCCATGTTCCTTAAAGGTGAGACAACCTCATTTTTAACACTCTACTTAATACATAGACAGAGTTGACTTCAGGATTTCAGGAAAGCTGAGTGAAACTCATAAAGAGAAGAAGCCAACTTAAAAAAAATAAAGACAAAAAAATGTTTTCATACAGTCTCCTATATAATCACTTTCTAAGCTCAGAGCGTTGCATTGCATTACTGGAGATGTAGTGCACACCCTATGGAACACATTACAGTACGGCAATAAAAGTTTTGTTATAATGTATCAGGCGTGACCTTGAGAAAACGATTGTAGACAATGACAGGACGTCGTAGCCATTTGCCAGCACGTGGTAGGTACAGTACGTCTGGAGAGGCCGCCATCTGTAGCAGCTCTCATTGAAACCACACACTTCCTTACATTCCATAGCTATGTACCGTCATATGGGCATATAAAGAAGCATGTTATCTCAAAGAGAAGAGTCTTTGTCAGTCCTGACCCTCTTGGCCCGAATCCTGCATTGCTTCATGTTGTCGTGCATAATCGGGTATGAAATAACATAAACAATACGTAATATGATGTAACATAATAAATAGCTGCTATGTCCTGCATAGAACACTAGAAGAGAAGGAACATTATGTGCAGACTGTGCTATGACAATCAGGCCCTGTAGAGGGAGATAGTGAGCTTGTTTGAAGATAGGAAGCACTTTACAGCATGCTGCAAAATCACCAAAACTGCTTTTTTTTGTATACAATTCTCTGTATTCCCCTGGAGGTAAGTGGCCCTGTATGTATGTATGCTACAGGTAGAGTTGTGACGTTATTGGACGTCAGTCAGTATTAAAGGCTGTGATTGGACAGAAACTACAAGCAGTCTGATTGTCTGCCATATTAGTGAAATACCAGCTCAGCAAATTTTTTTTTTTGGGCAATGATTAAACCTAATTTTGAGTATTTAAGACTCTACTTTAATTTAATTTCAATTTAAATTACAGTCATGTGATAATAACTCATGTCCTTAGAGCACACTGTAATGAGGGCCTAGCAACACATTGACATTGAGGTGCTGACTTATAACAGAGGCAGCGAGCGCCATCTCTGGGGAGGACAACAGGCAATATTATTTTGTCTTTCATTCTCTAAGACTTTGTCCACACACAGGTAGTAGGAAATAACAAAAATATTCAACAATGGGAAATGCTCAGTATCGTGCAACCAGATCCCTTATCGAAAAAGTAAGTATAGCGACCGACCACCTACCTGGGTACTATTGTCTCATTAATTGTCTATGAATGGTTACAGCAATGCTACAATGTTCCCATTAGTTTAGATTATTATATGTATAGTTACTAAGGCTGGGTTCACACTATGTTTTTGCAATCCGTTTTTTGCAAAAAAACGAATGAAAAACTGATGAAAAAAACTGATGCAACTGTGGGCATCCGTTTTGATCCGTTTTTCCATTGACTTCCATTATTAAAAAAAAAAAGGGATCAAAATAGATCAGTTTTTTTTTAGCGTACACAAAAACGTGGTCGAACTAATTTTTTTGTCCGTTAAAAAAAAAAAAGATCTGTTTTTTTTTTATAATAAAGTCAATGGAAAAACGGATGCATCCGTTTTTTTTTCCATCAGTTTTTCATCCGTTTTTTGCAAAAAAAAGGATTGCAAAAATGTAGTGTGAACCCAGCCTTATACATTGTACTTGTTTTAGCCTCTTGGATAACGTGCAGTATATCCCAGGAGGTCAGATCTAGAATAAGTTATAGGATTATCTCTGTCTTCCAGTAAAGCAAACAATATCCAAGTACACAACACTCAATGTACAAAGCCACATTGTAATAATAAATAACACCTAAAACAACAAAAAAAAAACCCATAAAATTCTATAAATGACCACAAAGAGCAAACAGTTACCTGTCCAAGGACATCCAGTACTGGCTGACTCCTTCCTCGCCTTGTTGTCACCCATTATCTTGCTGTCTGTAGGAGGACGGCGTGCCATGCATATCTTTTCTAGGCCCTGTCATTATAAAAATGTAAAAAGTAAAAAAAAAAAAATGTAACTAGATCGCAGTCTTGTCCTTGCTGTCTATGAGTGATCTGAAGACTGGTGGACAGTGTCTGGTAACACCTAGCCCTTGCCCCCTCTTCATCTCTCTGCAAGTTCTATTTAGCACTAGGCTGAGAAGCGTCCCCCCTGCTCGCTCTATGCCGGAGTCCTGGGTTATGCCCCTCTAAGGCCTGCATCCTCCCTTTTGTATTACCAGCGACCCCCCCCCCAGCCTCGCCTCACACCTGTCTATGTCGCTTAGAGTCTCAGGCCATTCTTGTGCCTCCTGTCTATCTCAATCACGGGCCTGACAAGCCAGCGAGTGCTGTAAAATTACACCCCTTCAGCTGTCTCCCCGTATGACGGAATATCTCTGCGTGTTAGCCTTTTTCAGATGGAGAAGGGACAACCGAGCTTTTGCCATTTATAGGAATAAAAAAGGGCAACTGAGGAGAGTTTAAATAGAAAAGGGTCAACGTCTCGTGTTGTCAAATAAAGTTAGAAAACAAAAGTTTAAAACTGAAAAATCCTATTTTTTTTTTATAGTATATTGTTATAGTTTACAATACAAAGCAGGATCGGAGACGATAAAGGGGTAGTGCACTAAGGATACTTGGATATTAGGTCACAGAATTCTCTTCTTAGCTCAGGAACCCCGCTAGGAGCCAGAACTGACACCCACTTAAAAAAAGAAAGACTATGCATAACTTTATTACATTGCAACTTGTTGATTTCTATATTAACCCCCCCCCCCAAACTCTAGCAATCTTACACAGTATAGGTTGGGAGATGGTGGTGCACTCAGGGCTGTATTAGCAGCTGCTGCTGCCCTAGGCACTAAACCTGAAGACGCCCCATCTACACGCACCTATTGGCGATACCAGACCTGACCAATACCACCATACCCCCCACCCCCCTGGAAAAGACACCAGATTTACTGGCAAGTCTGAACGGGAGGAGGGAAACTAAAAAAATAAAAACAAAAAAAAATAGTTTTTTTCTGTCCCCTGCTCCCTGGTGCTGCCCCCCTGCAAGGTGCTGCCCTAGGCACCGGACCACGGGTGCCTAATGGTAAATACGGCCCTGGGTGCACTGCCTGTACTACTACTGTGCTGTATATGCACTCCAGCAATCTTATACAGTACAGGATAAGAGATGGTGGTGCACTGACTGTACTACTACTGTACTGTATATGCCCTCCAGCAGTCTTATACAGTACAGGATGGGAAATGGTGGTGCACTGACTGTACTACTACTGTGCTGTATATGCACTCCAGCAATCTTATACAGTACAGGATAAGAGATGGTGGTGCACTGACTGTACTACTACTGTGCTGTATATGCACTCCAGCAATCTTATACAGCACTGTACTGTATGTGAATCCTCACCAGTGCTAAACTCACCAGGTACAACCCACCATCTACACTTGCAAAAACATTCAGGTACCGAGCAAAGTTTGAATTCTGAACGTTACTTCCAGGTAAATTTTCATTTGAATACCGAACAGTTTGAATTCAGAAGCCTTCGAACACCGCGGTATTACTGAACTTCAAGACTGGGAGGCCAAATAAGGCCAAAAGCAAGACTTTGAGAACTGAAGCAAACTTTCCTTTAATATACTGTTTGAGCATTGAATTGTTTTAGCTCATAGCAGTTTAAGAACCGAGCTATCACTGTAAGTAATACTCACCTATCTCTTACCCCCCATCTGATGTGGTGCTGACGGTCATGCTTCCTGCTTTTTTTTTTTTGATGAGTAGGAAATGCTCATTCAGCCAATCTATAGCCGTAGAGGTGATCCACCTTGACCCGTGGTTGGCTGAGCAGGAAGTGTTGCCCAGCCTGGATGGCTTTGGTAGGGAGTAGGGATAGGTGAGTATAACTTTTACAACTTTTTTATTTCTAGCACAGCTTGAGCCCATAACTTAAACGTTTGTGGGGCCAGACAAAAAAGGATAGCTGAATACAATAATTTACTAGGCTGATCAGGACACTATTTCCTAAAACAATCCTTGTTCATATCCACAGCAGCACAACATGGTTAGGGCAAGCTCAGACTAGACTCAATGACAGGATCAGGTGTGATCAGACATATTATGGGGGTGTGGTATGCCCCCGGGGTGTTGTGTCGAAGGATCGGCCGGTCACTTGCTAGATCGTGAGGTATGACGCCAGCTCTAGGTTGGGCACACAGGTATGGTGGCACACCTGCTTTTATTTTAAAGGGCCGGTTGTACCTTGTTCCCCTGTGGACAGTGTCCTGCCGGGCTGCTACGGGGTCCCTTGGGTTAGTGTAGTCACAGATGGCCAGAGTGGTGTAGTGACCCTCCCGGACTATCAGAACTGCCACCCACGGAAAGGGGAAATGTCCCAAGGCTGTAGTTTACACTGTGTCGGTGTGAGGTGAAGAATCACAAAGTCTCTTTACATAACTAATCTCTTTGTTACTTGGAAAGTACTTGTGTGCAGCAAGTTATACAGCTTTGCCTTGACAGGGTGCGATACACTTGATAGTTCCCTTGATAAAGCACTTGATAAAACATTTGACAATACAGCGATCAGATCTATGATAGTAATACAGTGAAGAGTGCAGTCATGCTGAATGAGTAGTGTGTTGAGAGATACAAAGAATCAGAGGAGCAGAGAGGAGGATGTCGTGAGAGTCCCAACCCAAGTAGTACTGTGCTCTTCCGGGATGTTGGAGGATGAGGTAGAAGAATACTTAGAAAAAGAAAAGAATACTTGTGCCCGTGTATTGACCTTTGAGTCTTTACACCACCTAATGCCCACCAGTGTCGGGTGACCCGTCCTATAAAGGTGACACAAGGCCCCAGACCTTGTTACCTGGGATGAGCAGAATGATGAGGGTTCCCTGCTGACAACATTGGGGTATGCACACTAATTGTAGGCAGCACTGGGTGCCATCAGTGTCATGTATTCTCTATGTAGAGATCACTCCAGTTCTAAAAGGTAAAGCTGAAAATGCAATACCATTAGACATGAGTAAACCTCGAGCTTGCTCAGTTTCACCCAAACCCAAACATTCTCCATTCGATTACCGGTGGCTGAAGTTGGATGCAGCCCTTAGGCTGCCTGGAAAACACAGATACATCCAAAGGCCATAGGCTATGTCCATGTTTTCCAGGAATCCTTATGGCTGCATCCAACTTCTTCAGCCACTGGTAATTGAATGGAGAGTGTTTTGGTTTGGGTGAAACTGAGCATGCTTGAGGTTCGCTCTTCTGTAAATACCCTGCCACTTGGATTCACAGAAGGTGGTTTAACGCTTTATAGACTTATGACATGTGAAAAGTTATTGATCACACTGAGATCTGCTGTAATCTGCAAGACACAGACAGATGGAGAGATGAATGGAGAAGTTTTTCACCGGAGTACCCCTTTAAAGATGGGAGGGAGGGAGGGGCAAATACTTTTTTTCTGAAGAAAAAAAAGAATCTGCTTATATGTAAAAAATAGGAGGTCCGTGGTTGCAGAAGTTGAGGTCATGGATCCTGATAAATAATTTGTACCAGGGACACAACTAAACCTTTTGCACCCCTTTAGCGCTATATTGTCTATTATACACTGTACTATAGATGTCAGCATAAGACTCAATTGGCGGTCAACTCAAAGCAGCCATACTATGCCCGCACACAGACGTCTGTCACAGCTATATCCAATGATCGCTCGCTTCACCTTGTAAAAAAACGTGATGGCTATAAATACAGGCTGCCCTCCTTCTTCCACGGTGCTTGAGTCATGCTGCTCTATAAATAGAGTCCAGTGAGTGGAGGGCTGCGGGGACGTTCTCGGATAAATTTAGTTATGTTGGATCTTGTCCAAACAACTCCTTAGCTGAAACAGAACAGGAGGCCCCGAAAATGTAAGATTTAGGAGTGAAAGAGTTAATAGAGTCCATCAAGTTTAATCTCTAACCCTCCTGTGTTGATCCAGAGGAAGGAAAAAACCCTCATGAGGCAGATGCCAATTGCCCCACCACAGGGAGAAAAATTATTTTATGAATCAGCCACGACAACATCATGTGGCAGAGAGTTCCGTAGTCTCACTGCTCTTACAGTAAAGAATCTGGGTCAGTGAGCTTTATCATTGTAGCTTCTTTCTGTGATCAGATGATGTCTGCAGTCATGGTCCATGTACGTTCCACTTATCTATGGATGGTACGGACCGGCATAGGGCTCACCCTCTCTACACGCACTGCTAGATCAATTTGTCGCCCCTCTTTTCTCAGTAGAATGTGAATAAAGATACTTTCCTGTCTTTTTATGGACAGCTCCGGATGTGTATCCAGGAACTGGCTGGAATGCCAGATGCGCTTCTAGCCAACCCGGGCCAGCACTGGCACCTGGACAAAGTGCCACCAGGTGTTGTGCCTAACCTGTTAGTTGTACACACTCCTAATAAAGTTAAATGCAGTGCTGTTTGGACCGGGCCAGGAGCTGTTGGCTCTTGGTCCTGTCAATCACTCTTCTGGCTGGAGGCAGCAATAACATCTTTATTAAAGTATTGTATCTTGAAATTTGGGATGGCCTCCCTTTATTTATGGTTGACCGCATAGGGATCATCAAGATGGTTGTTTTCCCACAGATTTTATTTGTGGATCCCTAAATCCTGGTTTAGTAGAATAGAAACCCTCTTAAACTCTCTTATTTGGGGGAAACAGAGGCCAAGAATTAAATACTATAACTGGACAGCTAGAGCTGACGAAGGGGGGATGGCTTTACCGGACCTCCGTCTATATTTCTTGGCTTCTGGAGCCCAGTCATTTAGGAAGTGGAGGCTCTCCCCTATAATTCAGTATATCATGCAGAATCTGAACCAGAACAGGGAAGACACAGATTTTTTCATTTGTTTAGAAGGTGGTTTGTGAGGACTGAAAGTACTGTCCTATGTAGATTTATATAATAGAATATGGAATGCACTTAAAAAATTATACAACATCACGGGGATGTTTCACTTTTCCCCTAGTTGAATTTGGGAACTTTCGGGATTCGGAGTTCTGGGTCCGTAGAGGGCTCAAATACATTATACAGTTGTTAGACAAGGGTAAATTTGTCTCTTTTCAGGAGCTAAAACAAAAATTTGCACTTTCCAATTCACATTGGCTTAGGTACATGCAATGTACATGCTGCTGGAGAGGATGATGGCAGGGGGATGCTCAGTGTCCTTCCAGTGCCCTGCCCGCACAGCTCTGGGAGTCGGGTCATGACATCACCATTTTATCCAGGAAGTGACATCAGCATTTTATCCAGGAAGTGACATCAGCATTTTATCCAGGAAGTGAATCCTTGATGCAGTAGTAAGTGAAGGGAAAAAGGCACTTTATAAGCATTTCCCGTACTAAGTATATTGGGGATTTGTATAACTTTTGGGGGGGCAATGCAATATTTTAATGAAAAGTTTCACCAGACTTCTCCTTTAATAGGCCCTCTCACCCCCGCAATGTTGTAGTGCACGAGTGACAACACTTGTGCGCTCACAGAGCCAGAAGAGAGAAGGTGAAGTCGGAGGGGAGGAGCCTCACAGCAGGTGAGTATGGCTTTTCTTTTTTTCCTGTTCAGTCTTTACTGTCAGGAAATACTGATGGCTTTCTGATCAGTATTTCGTGACTGTAAAAGCAGCCATGTATGTATGTATGTATGCGGGAGGCCTTAGATGGGACCACTTATACCACTGGGCAGACATTACACCTGCATCTCCCCCTGGTGGTGGAACCATTTTAACTATGTTTGCACACAGTTAAAAACCAGTGGTGGAGCAGAGGGCATTGGCTCCCTGCTCCACTTTTCTTTCTTATAGGCATGGTCGACCACGTTTTTGTGAACGTTAAAAAAAAGCATCCATTTTAATTTATCTTTTAAATAATGGAAGTCAATGGATAAACGGAAAAAATTTTCAAAAATTTCCAACATCATGTTCTCACTTTATTCTTATGGGATATTGAGGGCAAAATGATGGTGAAAATGTAAAAAAAATATAGTGTCAATTAAATTGCTGTGTCCCATGGAATACAATGGTCAAAAAAAGGAAAAGCACATCATAACTATAGAACAATCTTAACTCTGTATTCTTTGGAATCTCCAATCAGGATTTCAGGTTCCTGCTTTATTACAATCCACCACTTTCTGGGTGTTCTATCAGGTCAGTAACATGAGAGTCACAGTCACTGAACAGATGTCACCAAGGTGTGAATCCTCCATTTGTTGATGCTCCACTTATTTAGAAAGAAGTTGTGAAGGAACACAAAGTGGAGTATAATGTCACTCTGTATTAGAAAGGACAGATACATGGATAGGTAGGTGATAGATAGATAGAAGATAGATAGATAGATAGATAGATAGGAGATAGATAGATGGATAGATAGATAGATAGATAGATAGATAGATAGATAGATAGATAGGAGATAGATAGATAGGAGATAGATAGATAGATAGATAGATAGATAGATAGATAGATAGATAGATAGATAGGAGATAGATAGATGATAGATAGATAGATAGATAGATAGATAGATAGATAGATAGATAGGAGATAGATAGATGGATAGATAGGAGATAGATAGATAGATAGATAGATAGATAGATAGATAGATAGATAGGAGATAGATAGATAGATAGATAAAGAAAATTCAACTGCAGCACTTCCAGGCTTAAATTGAAAAAATACGTGATTTATTCCATACGTGACATACAGGGAAAAACAGCGACGTTTCGCTCCTCCACTAGGAGCTTTCTCAAGCCAGTGAATACACACATCAAAAACAGCAAGTGTTATATACATCCGTGATGAGTCAATTAGTGACGTGTACTAAAGTGGGAGTGAATAAATTATTGAAATGCATAATTTAAATATCGTTCTTGTAGGGGAATTTTTCATTCCAACAGATAAAGTGCTTAATAAAGTAGTGAAGGTTGTGCCAATTTCACTACTTTATTAAGCACTTTATCTGTTGGAATGAAAAATTCCCCTACAAGAACGATATTTAAATTATGCATTTCAATAATTTATTCACTCCCACTTTAGTACACGTCACTAATTGACTCATCACGGATGTATATAACACTTGCTGTTTTTGATGTGTGTATTCACTGGCTTGAGAAAGCTCCTAGTGGAGGAGCGAAACGTCGCTGTTTTCCCTGTATGTCACGTATGGAATAAATCACGTATTTTTTCAATTTAAGCCTGGAAGTGCTGCAGTTGAATTTTCTTTATCTAAATAGACACCTGCGGATCAGGGTGTAACCGCAGGCACCCAGCAAGATCTCATTTGAGTGCTGCGCTAACTTTGCTTTTTCTAGATAGATAGATAGATAGATAGATAGATAGGAGATAGATAGATAGATAGATAGATGGAAGGTAATAGATAGATAGGAGATAGATAAAAGAAAGATAGATTGAAGATAGATAGATAGATACAAAAAGGATCGCCCACAGCACTCCAGATAAGTTGAAAATTCAAAAAAAGTGTTTTATTCCATGATGGTGCAGCACAGCAAACAAGTCAAAAGTGCGACGTTTCGACGACCTACCGTCGTCTTTTTCAAGCATGACTAACAGAAAACAACAGACCTCTTTATACATGTGTGGTAATTAGTGCAGGGACGTGATTGGTGCACAGGTGTTGGATTAATCAGAGTTTGACAGGCAAACACAATGTGAATACATTCTGAGTGTATAATAAAAAAAGTGAAAAATTAGTGTGTAATAAAAGATTAAGCTTAAGCCGGACGGCGGATTACATAATAATAAAGTTATGAACATAGATGAAAAAACATTTTTCTTTATATCATCACACTGTGATCCGGCTCACCACTCTGGCTGTTTGGGATTCAGGAACCTCAGGCAAACATACGCAGGTGCACTAAAGTGGAATGCTTTGTCAGTGCATCTACTGCGTGTAGTAACATTTCCTTGAGCGCTGTTCACATGCTGGTGTGGTCACATTTCCTTGAGCGTTGTTCACATACTGGTGTGGTCTCCGGTACTCGGAATGATTCTGTTGTGCGGACGCTTCACCCCGGGTCTAAGTTGTCTGGCCCGGTACCGCTGTCTCCACTATCCTTTCTCGGATTCCCAAAAAAAATTTTAAAAAAAAAATTTTTTTTAAAAAGTCACCAGTTTTTTTTTGTGATCCCATACGTGTGTCTGGTAGCGTATGTTCCGATACTTAAGGAGCCCTTATATGGATATCGCATCACCCCGAAGTATTCGGTACCGCGTCATCCTGGGTTCCTATGGCCACTCCTGGCCTTTTCTCAGACTAACGCTCCAAAAAAAACACCCGGTAAATCGCTCTTTGTGAACACACACAGATAAAATCAATAAGAAAAAAAGAAAGAAAAAGAAAGAAAAAAAGTTGCCTGGGTTCCAATAGGTGTCTTCGCAGGTGGTGAGTCTTCACACTGTGTTATTAGTATGATCTAAAAAAATAGAAAAAATCATTATTAAATCATATAATGAATCAAGATCTATTATTTACAATATTTACTGCGGGGTTTGTCAGTCAAAGATAGCGGAATAGAGGAAATACATCCAATCACCTCAGTTGGTGTTTAGTAGTTTTATATTCAACATTTAAACCATATGTACCTAATGCCTCTGTTTTAAAGATCCACTGTAGTTCTCTTTTTTCAATGCCAGTTGTCGGTCACCTCCTCGTGGAGATGAAAACACTCTATCTATCACCATACATTTGAGGTCACTCTCTTTGTGGTTCATTTCTGTGAAATGTTTGGCAACAGGTAAGTCCATTTTCTTTTTACGGATACTGTACCGATGTTGGTTAAAACGTGTTTTAAAGTCCCAAGTGGTCTCCCCTATATAGATCTTATTACAGGGGCACCATAGGACATACACAACATAATCTGAATTACAAGTAAGGTAATGTTTAATCTTGTATTCTTTTTTGGTTGCAGGATGTATGAAGGAGGTACCTTTGGACATGTACTTACAATTCACACATCCCAAACATGTTTGGGATGTGTGAATTGTAAGTACATGTCCAAAGGTACCTCCTTCATACATCCTGCAACCAAAAAAGAATACAAGATTAAACATTACCTTACTTGTAATTCAAATTATGTTGTGTATGTCCTATGGTGCCCCTGTAATAAGATCTATATAGGGGAGACCACTTGGGACTTTAAAACACGTTTTAACCAACATCGGTACAGTATCCGTAAAAAGAAAATGGACTTACCTGTTGTCAAACATTTCACAGAAATGAACCACAAAGAGAGTGACCTCAAATGTATGGTGATAGATAGAGTGTTTTCATCTCCACGAGGAGGTGACCGACAACTGGCATTGAAAAAAAAAAAAAAAAAAAAAAAAAAAAAAGAAAAAAAGAGAACTACAGTGGATCTTTAAAACAGAGGCATTAGGTACATATGGTTTAAATGTTGAATATAAAACTACTAAACACCAACTGAGGTGATTGGATGTATTTCCTCTATTCCGCTATCTTTGACTGACAAACCCCGCAGTAAATATTGTAAATAATAGATCTTGATTCATTATATGATTTAATAATGATTTTTTCTATTTTTTTAGATCATACTAATAACACAGTGTGAAGACTCACCACCTGCGAAGACACCTATTGGAACCCAGGCAACTTTTTTTCTTTCTTTTTCTTTCTTTTTTTCTTATTGATTTTATCTGTGTGTGTTCACAAAGAGCGATTTACCGGGTGTTTTTTTTGGAGCGTTAGTCTGAGAAAAGGCCAGGAGTGGCCATAGGAACCCAGGATGACGCGGTACCGAATACTTCGGGGTGATGCGATATCCATATAAGGGCTCCTTAAGTATCGGAACATACGCTACCAGACACACGTATGGGACCACAAAAAAAACTGGTGACTTTTTAAAAAAAATTTTTTTTAAAAAATTTTTTTTGGGAATCCGAGAAAGGATAGTGGAGACAGCGGTACCGGGCCAGACAACTTAGACCCGGGGTGAAGCGTCCGCACAACAGAATCATTCCGAGTACCGGAGACCACACCAGTATGTGAACAACGCTCAAGGAAATGTGACCACACCAGCATGTGAACAGCGCTCAAGGAAATGTTACTACACGCAGTAGATGCACTGACAAAGCATTCCACTTTAGTGCACCTGCGTATGTTTGCCTGAGGTTCCTGAATCCCAAACAGCCAGAGTGGTGAGCCGGATCACAGTGTGATGATATAAAGAAAAATGTTTTTTCATCTATGTTCATAACTTTATTATTATGTAATCCGCCGTCCGGCTTAAGCTTAATCTTTTATTACACACTAATTTTTCACTTTTTTTATTATACACTCAGAATGTATTCACATTGTGTTTGCCTGTCAAACTCTGATTAATCCAACACCTGTGCACCAATCACGTCCCTGCACTAATTACCACACATGTATAAAGAGGTCTGTTGTTTTCTGTTAGTCATGCTTGAAAAAGACGACGGTAGGTCGTCGAAACGTCGCACTTTTGACTTGTTTGCTGTGCTGCACCATCATGGAATAAAACACTTTTTTTGAATTTTCAACTTATCTGGAGTGCTGTGGGCGATCCTTTTTGTATATATTTTGGAAGTCTTGGTCAAGACCACCTGCTGGCACCCTCCTGCAACAAGTTGTGCTGCTCTAGCTATACCTATACTAGATAGATAGATAGATAGATAGATAGATAGATAGATAGAAGATAGATAGATGGTAGATAGACATGAGATAGATAATAGATAGATAGATAGATAGATAGATAGATTAAAAAGCACAAAAAGACCACGGCACTCAGAGAATAATAAAGATGAAGCTAGGTCCCAGCTTGCATGTCCGAGAAACCTCCGGACCAATTTAGATAAAGTCCACAAAGGCCTCAGCACTCCGAAGTAATTGAAAAAAAGTGAAGAAAGTTTATTTACAGTCCCATGCAAAATACAGCAACAATTCTCAACATATATATATATATATATATATATATATATATATATATATATATATATACTGTATATATACACACACATCACTCCAATCATGAATACAGCTGTGTGAATAGTGGCATCACAATATAAACAGTGCAAAACATGTGATAAGGGGAATCATCCCATATGAATACAAATATGATAATAAACAGTCATTGCCATAATCAGTGTTGTCTGTGTACGTCATATACATAATGAATACAAAAAAGACTCAAAAAGAAACAAGGTTTACTTTTTTCCTCCTCTTCTTCTCTAGTTCTCTGAAACTTTCCCTTTAAATGTGCGTGCTGCGCTCCTGCCTGTGGCGTATATATAACTTCTCCTTCAGGAGGCTTTACAAGGAGAAGGTTCATCCAGCCCATTTGTTGTCTGCAGGAATGTGAAGCCCCCTCATTCCATACATGATACATCTGTGCAGTTGTAGGTTACACGCATCCTGTCACTCAATGCAACAGATGCACAATTCATACAATGCTTCAGGAGCCCCCACCCCTCTCATGGATGACATATAAGTTCCCCCCTATTGTTAGCATATAAGGGCGTAGCTGTATGTAGTGGTCCTGGTGCTTTAGGGGTCCCAGTGACCCCTCCACCACTTATACAGTAGGTTGTTGTAGGTGTAGTGTGGGGCATAAAGTTTATAATGAATCAATTGACGTATAGACTATTCTTCATGACTACAGAGAAGATGACTCAGGGCTTTATATTCCTCCAGATTTCCTTCATTAGGGTGACGCCAGGTTCCTTCCTCCCTGAGCCCATAGGTGATCATGCTATCGGGTTTCACGTTTACTTATAACCTATAAGGTGACATTTTTGCAGGATATCTCTTGGCTGCTCCCAGTTGTTCATATAGAGGTTTAGACAGCTGCTGGTGAGTCAGGAAAGAGACTGGAGGGGGCGGTTATGAATACAGAGCACATCCCTTACAATACAATCCCCTGGGATTCTCTATGGGGGTCAGAGGTCACTCTAGGAACCAAACAGGTGCACAGGAAGACAAAAGGGGATAGGAGCGCTTTTTGGAGGAATATTCCAAGGCCAGTAACATCTTGAAGTTCATAAAGTTTACAAAGTCAGAGCCCAATGGACAGCTACATGGACTCCAGGGGATTGTGTTAGATATCTAAGGTCCGTTAGGCTAATCCATAGAGACTCACTAGTCAAATATGGCTTCCATAGGGCAGGGACCACAAAAATGGCTACAGGAGCTTCAGTACTTAAAACTACTACTTAAAACTAAGCTTGATCGAACAGCGGAAAAAGCTAGGTTCAATCGAACTCAAACCTAGCCGGACCTTCCACATTTGATTCCTGATGCCTTTTCGGTCCATGCGGAAGGAGACATCTTGGGGACCGCCTGAAATTACAGGATTCAGCCTAGGTAATAGGCTGTATCCCGGAATTCTAAGTGGTCCCCGGGCTGTCTCCTCAGCGGAATGCGGAAGGTCCGGCTAGGTTCGAGTTTGAGCGAACCTAGCTTTTTCCTCTGTTTGATCAAGCCTACTTAAAGCCAAGCCTTGAAAGCGTCTCTAGGTTCTCCAAAAAGACGGTGGTGCAGATAATACTTGTGCACAGTGTCCCCTTAATGTTTCCTCATTCCTTCTATTCCTTTAGTAGCTGGTCAGAAGCCTTGGGAATCAGAGGTCCACACAGGAGAAGACAAGACAAGCAGAAAGCTTGAGATATTCTGTGAAACCTGAACACTAGAGATGAGCGAACTTCAAGAATGCTTGGGCTCGTCTGAACCCAATTCCTCTGCATTTGATTACCAGTGGCTGAAGAAGTTGGATGCAGGCTTAGGGAGTCCAGGAAAACATGGATGTGGCCATAGGCTGTATCCATGTTTTCCTGGACTTCCTGGGGCTGCATTCAACTTTTTCAGCCACCGGAGATCAAATGTAGAATGTTTGGGTTCGCACGAACACGAGCATACTCAAGCTTCACTCTACTGGACACAGATTTGGCACATGGTTAAAGAGGCTATCATAGATCAAAAAGTTCACTTATGAACTGGATAAGCTAGCTGATTGGTGGGGGTCCCCTGTCAGTCATGATAACGGAGATCTTATCTTCTGCGAGTGAAGGAAGCAATAGCGTGCATTCTTGGCCGCAACACAATTTACTCTCAGTAGGACTTCCAAAGATTGCCAGGTCAAGAGCCCCATAGAGAATGAATGGTGGTGAAGCATCTGCCCTCGTGCTCCTTTCACCTGAAGGACAAGGATCCTGTAATTTAATGATTGGTGGGGGTCCCATACCTAGGAACTCCACCAATCACCTAGTCACCTTCTCTACACATGTGGATAGGTGATAACTCGTGATCTTGGTATAACCCCATAAACCAGTCAGGAGGAACATGAAAGAGGTCCACAAGTCAGCCTCCTGACAACAATATGGTCATCTTCGATATAGTAGGGTAACATAGTAATATAGTAACAAAGCTATTGTTTTTAAATATTTTTTATAAAGCTTCTTATTTGATAATAAATGAATGACTTTTAGCATAAGCCTTTGTTTCTTGGTCTCGTTGGTATAAAAAATTCTATTTATAAGGCTTTGATTGTATTTTTTGTTTGGGTTAAGAGAGAAATGGGTAAAAAATAGACCCATATTATATAGTTATACCCATTGGAACGTGTGTTTCTAACATAGCAATATAGTAACAAAGCTATTGTTTACTTATAGATTTTTAATGCAACAATAATGCCCATATTCAAGTAGGCCAGTGGCACTTTACTAGATTATTAGAATATGGACTCCAATGGTGAATTGTCACTTCTAATATAGGTGGGCATGACATGTAGGCATGCCAAAGGTGAGACACTGCAGCAGCATACTGGTGGAGAAGGAATGGGATATTGGCCTGGTGACCCTCTCCAATCAAGTTTATTGAAGTTATAGAAACATCTAAACAAGGCTCCAGTGTACGGTCATCTCTCAAGGGTAAAGTAAATGGCCACCTCTCCATTCTTTTTCCTTATGCAATCATTTTACATTATGGGTATCAGGGGACTTCTGCGCTCTCGAAAGTTGGGAGTCTGAACTTTGGGATCCTCACTTACCAGACATTTGTGACTTAGCCAGTGTTTATTATCAGTTCTTGACTGGACAATTAAAGCAAATCTGTAGCCACAGACGACCCTCCAAATGGTTGGTATGTTTTGTTGCCAACTGTGATCCATGTACGGTCCCGTGGTCCAAAGAACTTTGGCGGTGCAGTGTCAAAGAGGTGGAGCCTAAAGCATTGCACAGCCACAATAAAAGTTCACTTTTAACACAGGTAATGAAGTGAACCGGACATGGATCGTCGTAGGCAATGCAACAGTACTGGCACGTTGTAAGGAGTTGTCAGTACCTGCTTTTTCTCTTTATGATGACCAGTCACGATACTAGTGGGATCAGAGAAAATAAAACTGTATATAATAACTTTATTGTTAATACAGTGGTACCTTGGTTTAAGAGTAACTTGGATTGAGAGCGTTTTGCAAGAAGAACTCACAGTTTTCCAAAATTGTAACTTGGTTTAAGAGCATTGCTTTGGTGTAAGAACTCCCTGTTCTGGGTGGGAGGGGGAGTGGAGGAGGGGCATGGTCTGCATAGCGGGGTCTACAGCTCTGTACTCTGACCCACGAAGTCTCCCTCACCTTCCAAATCATGGCAGATCCACTTCATGCTGGGGTTTACATAAGGGGACAGGTTTGTGGAAGTAATCTCTTCACAGCAGCAACCCCTCTCTCCCCGGACAGAGAGTGCTACTATACTGTGCTGCTCATTCCTTCATGCTGCCTGCAGTCTCTGTCAGCCCTTGTGTCTCCCATCCTCTCCATTCCTGCTATAACGTGCCTGCACTTACACTCAGCTATACACACTGCTATTATACTGTGCCTGCACTCACACCGAGCTATACACACTGCGGCTATAATGTGCCTGCACTCACACTTAGCTATACACACTGCTGCTATAATCTGCCTGCACTCACACTCAGCTATACTCACTGCTGCTATAATGTGCCTGCACTTACACCCAGCTATACACACTGCTGCTATAATGTGCCTGCACTCACACTCAGCTATGATGTGCCTACATTTACACCCAGCTATACACACTGCTGCTGTAATGTGCCTGCACTGTTTCTGATTCTGTCACTGTCCTTCTGCACAGCTCTGTGATTCTCACTTCCTGATTGGTCCAGGCTGAACACACACTCCCTTTCCCATTGTTCTTATGTGACCACAAGACCACTAACAGCAGCCCTGCTTCTCTATTCTAGCCTGTTGTACTACACTACTGCATTATGGGGATCTGCAGCTCCATTCTGTATCTACAAACTACTGCTATTTTTATTCTTATGCCCTTACTATACATTATACTCTACATGCTGATTGCTATACTTTAAAGTATATTAAATTATATTCTGCTGTTTTATTTGTTTTACATACTAAAAAACTAAAAAATCATTGTTTTTGGGGTGTGGAAGCATTTGTCAGCATTTCAATGATTTCTTATGGGAAAATTTGCTTCGGTTTAAGTGATTTGGATTACAAGCACGGTCTTGGAACGAATTATGCTCGTAATCCAAGGCACCACTGTATCATCATATACCCCTCGGCTCCAGAGTAACCTTGTCTTTATTGGTTCTATCTACATGTTCTATCTACATATCTTGCCAGTGCCAAAACTGCAGCCACAAGTATGTTCTTGGAATGTAGGTAAAACCATTGAACCCACCCAAACATGAGGATATTCCCCTGCTTTGTATTTAGTTTTAGGACCCTAGTCATTTAATGGCCCAGAGTTGACTATCGGCCCAACTTTTTGTGTCTAGGGGAAAAATGGGAGCACAGAGGGGCATTCTCCATCTATGCCCATGCCCTATTGTCTTTGAAACAATCTACATGTGCTACAATAAGAGTAGTACAATATAAAACAATATAAAATAAGGGAAAGTTAAAATCTCAGTTAATCAGTATACAGCAATTACTGCTATTCTCTAACTTTATATCTGAAACTGAATGGGGTTGTTATGGACCCCATTATGGTACCACATTATCACAATTTAAATGACAGTTTTTTGTATATTTGTTAGGCAGATTTCTTTTTATAGTGTGAGGTTTTTTGGTCTTGTGAGTCCTGCAGCCTGCTCCATGTTGCAGTAAATGATCTCAGACCTCTATATGATTAATAATGACAGGTTCCTGCCCCAGTGTAAATTATAACACAAGGGGTGAATAATTAGCAGAAAGTAATCAGACGATCCACCTGTTCCTGTGTTCGGGAGGCTGGGTGGGTGAGGGGGTTGTGTTAGCACATGTGGTCAGACCACAGTACTGTCCAGAGATCTGGTGAAAGCAATGACTAATGACAATACTAAACATGTTATACTTTAGATAATAACTGTGTGCAACTTCGTAGATTGAATGTTGGGAATAAGCCTCTTTTTAGAGTACAAGGACCTGCACTGTGTCTTATCCAGAACAGGGGCAGCCTAATTTTGGTCTGACCTACGTGAACTCTTTTGTCACCTATCTGTATTCAGTGGGGGGCATCACACTCCCTGGACAATGTCACCATCACCACTCACGGTTGGTCACAGAATGTTACACCAAGCTTGGAGTGTCTGACAATGAAATTGCTTATGGCTCCCTATCTAACCATAATTGTTTATGGATAGTTTACTACTAGTGATGAGCGGACTTGCCGAACTCTTTGGATCTTGCAATGTTCTCTGAACCTGAACGTTTGGCATCTGACTCCCAGCACCTAGAGAAGTTGGATGCTGCCCTAGGTAGTCCTGGAAAACACGGATACAGCCATAGGCTATGTTCACACTACGTAAAAGTACGGCCGTTGTTGCTATCGGCAACAACGGCCGTACTTTGTACGGGTGAACAATGCCTATTGTTCTATGGGATCCCGGCCGGAGCGTATACACATCGTATGCGCTTCGGCCGGGATCCTGCACAGGGCCGCAAATAACTGACATGTCAGTTTTCTGCGGCCGCAATTCAATGAATTGTGGCCGTAGTAAACCCTGTCAGTTCACACAGTGAAGCGAGCGGCTCCGGCTATGGAAAGCTCTGATGCGGGCGCACGCTGATGCGCTCGCATCACAGCTCTGCGTCTGGAAAGATCATCTGGCCGGATCATCATCCGTGACCCGGCCGGATTACGGAACGGCCGGTCTCTATACGTAGTGTGAACATAGCCATAGTCTGCATACATATTTTTTTTGGCAGCTCCTAGAGCAGCACCTAACTTCTCTAGAAACCAGGAGTTGAATGTGGACCTGTTCGGGTTCGGAAAACGTTGCAGAGACCGAACAGTTTGGCAAGTCCACTCAACACTGCTTACCACCAATGTAGCCACCAGCCATTGGCTGTCCAGGCATGATGGGAGTTGTAGTTTTGCAACAGCTGAAGGATCCCCATGCTTGGTCTAGGTTAAAGCCATATTGGTTGTCACCCAGCTTTCTTCACAACAAATAAATAAAGAACAGCTGAACCAAATGGGATCCTCGGGCAGAAGACAACTGTAAGGAAATGACTTTAAGAAGAGGCTCTTCATAGTCCCCTGTATTATTTTATAAGATATATACAGTATATAAATAGGTAATCCGGTAACTTCCACTTTGTAGCCCACACATCTTGCCTTGATATCAGGGCAGCTCAGCAGGCAGCATGGGGAACGTCGTCCCATGACATCCCAAGCATTAAGTGGCCTCACTACTGTAACCAGATCACCCTTAAACCTGTTGTAAGCAGCTGGGATCTGCAATAAATGTGACAATTAAGCAAATCTATTTACTGTGTGTGAAATAGAACACACATAGCCGGGCGGTGACACCCCGATGCTTGGGTGCAGTAATACAAAGAGCTGCGGTGCTAGTATACCCAATTCTGGGGTGCAGAGATACCCTAATGCTGCCTTGGTCTGAAAAGGACAGAGTATTAACTCTGCACTGAGTACCATCCTTTACACTGCAGCTCTGCTTGTTCTGATTGGCTTTTGTATGTAAGCACAAGCCCACCATTCTGCAGGAATCAGGGCTGATGAGACAATGCTCAAGGACAGAATGATTGTAAACTATGGGGGAGATATATCAAACATGGTGTAAAGCAAAACTGGCTCAGTTGCCCCTAGCAACCAATCAGATTCCATCTTTCATTTTCCAAAGAGTCTGTGAGGAATGAAAGGTGGAATCTGATTGGTTGCTAGGGGCAACTGAGCCAGTTTCGCTTTACACCATGTTTGATAAATCTCCCCCCCCCCCCATGAAGATGGAAGAAAATCGTCAGATTAATGTGGAGCATAGACTGAAAAGAAGTTATATGGTCCAACGAGCCCAGTAAATGAGTCTCGTAGATGAGGTCTCTTTTAACCCCTTCAGGACCCCCTTGTGGTACCAATTGTATTTTGTCTTCCTCAGGTCAATAAGATTACAATGATAGGCAATTTGTATTGCTTTTTAGTTAACATTTTTTAAACTTTTTACAAAAACAATAGCTTGAAGTTGCCATATTCTTACCCCTAAAAATGTTTTATTCATCTATGATCTGTAATTTTTATCTTTACCATTTTATGCATTTGGTGCTCGATGAAGAGAAGGGTCGCGTCCTCCAAACGAGTTGCTATTAAACTCCTAATTATATGCCTTGAATGTGTGTCAGTTATCCTGTGTAGAACTTTTTATTATAATTTTTATTATGGGATTTATTTAAAAAAAAAAAAAAACATTCAGAATGACACTTTGTAGGCCCTCTAGGGGACTTTGAAGAACAATCACTCAGTTGGGTTTTGGCAATGAACAAGTGTTTGTAAATTTTATTTAAAAAGCTTGTTTTCCAGTATTTATCAGCTGCTGTATGTCCTAAAGGAAGTGGTGTATTTTTTCTATTCTGACTGTGCTTTCTGTTGCCGCCTCTGTCTGTGTCAGGTACTGTCCAGAGAGGGAAAAGTTTTCTATGGGGATTTACTACTGCTCTGGACAGTTCCTGACATGGACAGAGGACTGTGTCAGACTGGAAAGAATACACCACTTCTTGCAGGACATACAGCAGCTGATAAGTAGTTGAAGATTTGAGATTTTTAAATAGACGTAAAAATTAGAAATCTATATAACTTTCTGACACCAGTTTATTTGAAATAATTTTTTTTAAAAAAAAACGATGGAGTGCCCCTTTAAGTCCCAGAAAGATACATAGCAGCAGCCTGCTGGGAAGGTGGTGCCTATCTTGCATGCTATTTTTCGCACAGAGATGAGTAGTGGAAGGATTTCTGCCTCCCAGCCCCATCCTTTTTATGAGATTTATTGTCACGTCTACACTAGCACTGTAATGAACAACAATGGCTGCCTTCTAAAATACTTACAGTGGGCTTTTATTTTGACCTACATGTTGTAATATGGAACAGGTTAATATCATTGTCCCTTTAAGTTCCCCATGTACTTCCATCAAATATATGAGAACATTTGTCCCCATGGCTTTAAGCATTTTGTTGTGGTCTGTGGTGGGAAAGTCTCGGAGAGTTCTCACCAGAATTCCATGTATTGCAGGAATGGCATCCCGGACATTCCTCCAGCCCTTCGTGCTCGATCACCTTTCCCATCCTTTGAACTTCGGCCTACATCAATGTCTATTGTCGCTGGTGGACGCCATCTAAGTTGCTGTAACAGTTGTTAATATTTCCACTAAAGAAGGAAATAAGATATCCAGACCTGGATTATTGGACGTGTGCGGCAGGAATGTCACCAGCGTATGTGTATGGGCCCAAGTCGTGTCCACCTGTTGCTGACTCCATTTCTAAAAAATATGGGTTTTAATATCAAGATTGATATCAAGATTGTATACGATCTGTCAATACCCAATGCCAATGACTCTTCATACATGAATTTTATGGAATGGGAAGTGGTGACAAAACCGGTCTTCTGTTTTATCTGTATATGAGATATTATCTTGGCGCTATATGGCAGTATTATGTGGGATCTTTAAAGCAACACTGTATCCATGAACCCACTCCCCTAAACTGCCCAATTAATGAGAGTCCGTACTGTTCATTTAATGAGAGTCCTTCTTGGTTGTGTCTTTTAAAATGCGCCCGGTTCCTTGGTTAAGGTAAAAAAGATCTTTTAGTCTGCAGCAGCTCAGTCAATGTGGCGTGGCCTAGAGTGTCTGTGCCAGGGGCGGATTAACTTTACCATAGGCCCGGGGCTGTTCACCAAGCCTGGGCCCCCCACCCCACTGTAACTATGGCAGCACTAGCTAATGATAATGTCATGATGTCCTGATTTGTGCAAAATTGCCATAAAAAAACTGTGATTTTTGCAAATCATGGCGGAAGTGTAGCCAGGAGACAATACACCACTGAAAGTATAAGTCTTTTTGGGTGGTCATGGGCCCCCCAGGAGCTCAGGGCCCCGGGCTGCCGCCCGAAACGCCCCTATTATAATCCACTACTGGTCTGTGCCCTAGGGATGTTAAAAGTAAAAATTCGATAAAAATTGTGCCTGATTTAAAAAATAAAGTTATACAAATTTGTAATTTACTTCTATTTGAAAACATCCAGTACTTATCAGCTGCTGTATGTCCTGCAGGAAGTGGTGTATTCTTTCCTGTCTGACACAGTGCTCTCTGCTGCCACTTCTGCCCATGTCAGGAACTGTCCAGATCAGCAGCAAATCCCCATAGAAAACCTCTCCTGCTCTGGACAGCTCCTTTTTTTTTGCTGGACTACCCCTTTAACTATACAAAACTAGTAAGCTTGTTCTTTCCAACAATAAAAGCTCCAAAGATGCTTGTGGCTGGGACTCTGTGGGTGCTATTTTGGGGATCCCCTCTGGAGGAGTACTTTGAGAGCATCTGTGGCTAGCACCATTGCTGGTACCCTGATGATGTCTCCTACTGGCATTTGTGTGGGGGTATCTGTGTGGGCCAAGGTCTTTCAGATTAACTGTTATGGTGTAAGTACTTGCTATGTTCTCCATGCAATTCATGCTACTAATGACCTTAACTGGTGGCAGAATGTTATACAGATTTGTAAATTACTTCTATTTCAAAATCTCCTGCCTTCCAGTACCTATCAGCTGCTGTATGTCCTATAGGAAGTGGTGTATTCTGTCTAGTCTGACACAGTGCTCTTTGCTGACATCTCTGTCCATGAAAGGAACTGTCCAGAGCAACAGCAAATCCCCATAGAAAAGCTCTCCTGCTCTGGTCCACTTCCTTCAGGACATACAGCAGCGGATACGTACTGGAAGCCTGGAGATTTTTTAAATAGAAGTGCATTACAAATCTATATTTTTTTTTTACACTATTTGAATTAAAAAAGGATTTTTTTCTTCGGTCTACCCCTTTAAATGATACCAATATACGAAATATATGGGTTCAGCTAACCCGACCCAGTGGACACTACAGTGCCATACTACAGCAGTGACATATCCACCATGATGTGAAAACAGGGCTGCCAGGAGACCTGAAGCACTGCACCTTCTTTCATGATTCAAAACCCTGAAGGCCAAAAAGTTACAGACCCATAAAGATACATCAGAGTTTTAATATTTTAAAAGTTTAAATACACATACAATCCAAGGGGCAAGATACAACACCCCAGTGCACCCTTTTTCTCTTGTAAAATCTACATATCAAGACAGATTTGACGTCCCAAATTTTTGCTAATTAAATTTTTTTTGTGGGGTTAAGTAACAAAGAGAATACTGGTCCCCCTTCTGGTGCAGCCTTTATATACTGTATAGTACAGGACACCCGGGGGCCCTATGTGGGTGACCTTTCTCCCAGCCTGGAGGAATCTGAGCTGGTGTAAGTCCATCCTGCCGGACAGTTGTTGTGCACTTCTCAGGCCGGGTTTAATTGTCAGTCTCAGGAAGTGATTGTGAGGTCGAGCAGATGCTCTCTCCTTCCACCTCAGCCCATGCATCTTTGATCAGCTGTTCTGCACCTCTCTGTTTTTTACGCCTGCTGTAACCCATCCGCAGCCTTAAAGAACAAATCTGAGATGGGCTATAAATAACCCGCCTCTAGCTCAATGTACAGGCCATTGCTTTAAATGGAGACGGCCTCTAGATATGGGCCGCGCTGTTTACATAACTGTAAAGAGGAAATGCGTGCTATTTATAAAGGCTCCGAGCACGCCCTGCGGCGGCAAAGAGACAATCGCTGCAATCTCAGGGGAGCGGGGGCACAGTCAGATGGCACATTCTGTAACCTATAGCCAGTAGGATACAATAGGAGGATAACACAAGGGTATATAGAAGTGAGGGGCACCATCAAACTCCTAGAGAACATGCAAGACCTCCCCCCCCCCCACTGTCCCTTGAGGCAAGGAAAGCCCCTCTTATAAGTGTCCCTATAAATTCTGCTCGAGATGTCTTCATAAGTCTTCACCTCATATGCATTGTGACATTTGTCCAAGGGCCACAACAGATCACGGTGGAGCCGGCAGAATCCTTTGACTGGGGCCCATAGGGATTTCATCATGGTATCCGACCATGGTGACCGTGGTATCTGTGGTATGTCCCTTAAAGTGATACTGTTACACCCCCCCCCCCCTAACTCTATGGGGGAGATTTATGAAATTGGTGTAAAGTAGAATTGTCTTAGTTGCCACTAGCAACTAATCAGATCCCATAATTTTTCAAAGAACCTGTGAGGAATAAAAAGTAAAATCTGATTGGTTGCTAGGGGCAACAAAGACAATTCTACTTTACACCAGTTTGATAAATCTCTCCCAATGTGTGGTTCTCGGCACCATCCACAAGCTTAGATGCTGCACATTTGATATATATAGTAGCTGTATAAAACATAACTGCTGTAAAGCGTTGTCTAGGTAACAATGTCTACCAATGAAATGAAGCAAGAGTAAGGGAGGTGACAGTATCACTTTAAGTTTTTGCCACAACTGCCCCATAAAAAACCTACCTAAGATGTCCCTATATGTTTAATGTAATGCCCCCATAAACCCTTTCTTCAGAGGGACTGTAAGTTGTCGCCATAGATTCGCCCTCAGGGCCTCAGATACTTGCCATAGTTACTGCTACAGCCTGCTCTTCTTCTGCTACAGTCTGTGCACTTTTACTAGGCCCTACACCATCTGCCTGGGCTGACATGGTCAATAGGCATTTAGGACTAGGCTGACTAGATGATACAGATGGCCTTCAGACCATCCATGTATTGCTGTAATGATGGATCAGGATATTGGGCAGCTGAATTAGTGGACATATGGCCCTTTTATGTGTAAAGATGGTCAATGAGTGATAATCAGTAAGATGGTCAGGACCATTATCGAAACCTTCCTAGATACCCAGTGTACCCATGTGCCAAATTTGGGGTCATTCGGATGCCTATAAGGACAGACTGTAATCATGGCTGAATAGAGAACAGAAGGGAGTACTGTATCCAGGGGCTTAAGGCTGCATTCACACGTTTCGTGAAGTTGTCCATGCTCATGGATCCGTGTGCACGGACAATTTTACAGCCCATTGCTTTCTATTGGGCTATTCAGACGTTCCATGATTTCACGGATCCGTGATCTGTGCCGTTAAAAAAATAGGACATGTCATTACTTGGAACAGATGCACAGAAAGGATTCCCCATAGAAATCAATGACTTAGGGTGCCTCCACAACTACCGACTCGCAGCCTTAATAACGCTCCGAGTCGGCTAGGTCCTGGCAGATCACTGTCAATACATACACGCAGCAGTCTGAACGACCGCTGCGTGTATGTAAATCTGCCGGCCGCTTAACCCCTTCTGATGCCAGCTGGCCGCCTCCCGCTCCTCTCTGTATACATACCTCCTCGCTCCACGGGGTCCCGACGTCCTGCTCTCGCGCCCGGCCAATCAGTGGCTGCGGCAGGGCAACACACTGATTGGCCGGGCGCGAGAGCAGTACGCCGGGACCCCGTGGAGCGAGGAGGTATGTATACAGAGTGGAGCGGGAGGCGGGCGGCATCAGAAGTGGTTAAGCGGTCGGCAGAATTACATACACGCAGCGGTCGTTCAGACCGCTGTGTGTATGTACTGACAGTGATCTGCCAGGACCTAGCCGACTCGCAGCGTTATTAACGCTGCGGGTCGGTAGGTGTGAAGGCACCCTTAAACAGATCTGTGAAAAACACTGACATGGATGCAAAACAGATGACAAAAGAGACTGTTTTGCACGGATCACGGAGGTAGCTAGCAGATCACAATCACGGACCAGGAAAAACACTGAACATGTGAATGCAGCCTAACTGCTCAGGCTTTTGGATGCCTATACAAGACAGGCTGTGATAATGGCTGACAACAGAGAGCAATGTAAGCGAGTGCTATTTAAATATATAAAATAATAAATATAAAATATAAATATTTCAACAAGGTCAGGACCATTTTAAAAACCTTCTAGGTGCCAATGGTTTAGGTTTGTGCTGCTTATTTACAGTATGTATGCGCTGATTATATGTAGCATGTGTGTATGTGCTGCTTATATATAGTATGTGTGTTCTGCTTATATAGTATGTGTGTATGTGCTGCTTATATGTATGTATGTATGTATGTATGTATGTATGTATGTGCTGCATATACAGTGTATAGTATATGTGTTGTTTATATATAGTATGTGTGTGCTGCTTATATATAGTCTGCAGGGCCGGCCTTAAGGTAGATGGTGCCCTGTGCGAAACTTTTTTCGGCGCCCCCCCTTGCTGAGACCCCCCCCTCAAGGTGACATAAAGCTCCTACAGCCTCCCACTCCTCCAGACGACATCCAACACCCATCACCTGACCCTCCCAGCTATACACACAAGTACTACTCACCCAGCAGCCATGCACACAACTACTACTGCCCCCTCCAGCCATACACACAACTACTACTTTCCCATCCAGCCATACACACAACTACTACCTTCCCCAGCCATGTAGTAGTTGTGTGTATGGCTGGAGGGGGAAGTAGTGTCCAGTACACACATATGCACACCTACACATTGAATATACATCATATAACAGAACACACACTACAAACACATTATATAACAGCACACCCCATACACATTATATACTCTAGTACACACAAATACAATGTCACACATATTTAAACACATATTATGCATATATAAACCTCCAGTACACGCACATGCACACCTACACATTGACTATACATTATATAACAGTACACACACTATGCACATTCTATGTACATATACTTGCACTTACGCACATTTAGCTGGCAGCTGGTTATGCAGCAGCTGATGACTGGGCCCCTTCCTCGACCAAGCAACGCTATATATATATATATATATATATATATATATATATATATATATAGACCAGTATTACCAATAATACCAGTATATAGAAGGAAATACTATCACCATACATATTACCGTCATACTGTTACTGACCAAATCCTGTATACTGAGACCAATATTACCACTAATACCAATATACAAGGGGGAAATATTACCGCCACACCACTACCATCACCTCCATATTTTTACTGACCAAATTCAGTATACTAAGACCAATAAAACACAGTACCAGATTACAAGTAACAAATAATTCCACCACATACTGACTAACACCACCACATACTGACTAACACCACCACATACTGACTAAAACCAAAGCTGCTACTGAATAAAATGCACTGTACAGAGATTACTATCACCTCATACAGTCATATAGAGTTAGAGTCATCCTTACTCAGGTTCTATACACCATATACATTAAAGTGCAGTTATATCAAGTGACTCACAGGGGATGTCTTCTCTGATCGGAGTTCTTCCCTTTTCATCTTCTTCTCCATCTGTCCTGGGCCGTTATGAGAACTTCTCCGAGCCACGAATCCACAGAATCTGCCAGACAGACATATTAGGCTCTCACTCTGGCACCATCCTCATCTCTATACACACTGCACATCTGTATTGGCCACTTTACACCCTCATTTAATGAGTAGGCTGACTATGTGACCCCCTTATAGTATATACCCCCCTCTGTGTAGCCGCCTTATAGATGGCTCCTTGTTCAGTCTTCCCTATATATGGCCCAACGTGCATCTCCTTAAGAACCCCCCTCTATGTAGTCCCCCTATAGTATATGCCCCCCTCTCTGTTGCCCTCCTCTATAGATGATCCCCTCTTTGTAGTGCCCCTTACAGATGCCCACCCATGTTGTCCCCTCTGCCCCTCTTACAAATGGCCTCCACGTGTTGTCCCCCTAATAAATGGCCCCCATGTTGTCCATTCCCTTATAGATGGCCCCCGTATTGTCACCCTTACAGATTGCCCCCTTATGTTGTCCCCCTTTAAAGATAGCCCCCTTATGTTGTCCCCTCTTATAGATTGCCCCCTCTTATAGATAGCCCCCTTATATTGTCCTCCCTTATAGATTGCCCCCTTATGTTGTCCCCCGTATAGATTGCCCCTTATGTTGTCTGTCCCATTATAGATTGCCCCTCTTATGTTGTCTGCCCCCTTATAGATTGCCCCCCTTATGTTGTCTCCCCCTTTATAGATTGCCCCCCTATGTTGTCTCCCCCTAATATTGTCTGCCCCCTTACGTTGTCTCCCCCTTATAGATTGTCCTTCCTTATGTTGTCTGCCCCCTTATAGATTGCCCCCCCTTATGTTGTCTCCCTCCTTATAGATTGCCCCCCCATGTTGTCTGCCCCCTTATAGATTGCCCCCCTTATGTTGTCTGTCCCCTTATAGATTGCCCCCCTTATGTTGTCTCCCCCTTATAGATTGCCCCCCTTATGTTGTCTGCCCCCTTATAGATTGCCCCCCTTATGTTGTCTGTCCCCTTATAGATTGCCACCCTTATGTTGTCTCCCCCCTTATAGATTGCCCCCCTTATGTTGTCTGCCCCCTTATAGATTGCCCCCCTTATGTTGTCTGTCCCCTAATATTGTCTGCCCACTTACGTTGTCTCCCCCTTATAGATTGCCCCCCCTTATGTTGTCTCCCTCCTTATAGATTGCCCCCCTTATGTTGTCTGTCCCCTTATAGATTGCCCCCCTTATGTTGTCTCCCCCCTAATGTTGTCTGCCCTCTTATAGATTGCCCCCCTTATGTTATCTGTCCCCTTATAGATTGCCCCCCTTATGTTGTCTCCCCCCTAATATTGTCTGCCCACTTACGTTGTCTACTCCTTATAGATTGCCCCCCCTTATGTTGTCTGGCCCCTTATAGATTGCCCCCCCCCCCCGCCTTATGTTGTCTCCCTCCTTATAGATTGCCCCCACTTATGTTGTCTCCCTCCTTATAGATTGCCCCCTATGTTGTCTGCCCCTTATTGATTGCCCCCTTATGTTGTCTGTCCCCTTATAGATATCCCCCTTATGTTGTCTCCCCCCTTATATTGTCTGCCCCCCTTATGTTGTCTGCCCCCTTATAGATTGGCCCCCCTTTGTGCAGATTGAAAAAAAACACACATAACTCACCTAACACCTCGGTTCCCCCGCCGCGGCTCTCGTCTTTTGCAGTGTCGCCCCCGGCCGATGCGCACTCTCTGAGCATGTCCCCGGGACCACATGCATCAGTGACCTCAGTGCTCCGGGGCCGGTACTTCCTCCCTGTGCCGGAAGTACGTGGCCGCCGGCTGCCGCTGAGGTCACTGATGCGTGCTCTGCTGGGGAATCCCCAGGGAGCGCGCATCAGCCGTAAGCATACTGTCTTAGCAAACTTGTGACCGCAAGCAGCGGTCACAAGATTGTTAGGACAGTCAGCGGCGCCTATGGGAAGATGAGGCAGAGGGGAGCCTGGGAGGAACAGCCACAGGAGGAGGGCGCCGGCCGGCCAGCTAGGGGAGCGCTCTGCCTGAGCGCCCCCTAGCTGGCCGGGAGTGATGCGCCCTGTGCAAGCGCACAGGTCGCACACCCCAAAGGCCGGCCCTGATAGTCTGTATGTGCTGCTTTTATATAATATGTGTGTATGTGCTGCTTGTGTATAGCATATTATATATGCTGTATATATGGTGGTGCTATGATATATGCGAATGCTGTTGTATATTATTGTATGTGTACTTATTCTATATACCGTATGTTTTTGCTATAGCATGCATATATATATTTATACTGTATTTATATATATATATATATATATATATATATATATATATATATATATTGACCCTCTAGTATCAGAAAATGTTACTCTAGTTGGGCTAACTGTGTAGTTGGGCTAACTGTGACGCCAATTCTGTGGTGTACGGCTAGTGATGGTAGTGTTGTGACGCCAGTGCTAGTCCAGCACACAGGTGTAATGTTGGTACCTGCTTTGTGTATGGCCGGTAGTATTCCACAAATGGTCGGAAACCTGCCGGGCTGTGATGGGTCCCTTGGGCTCTTGTCACGGTAGTCCTGAGTGACAACTGACCCACCGTACTATCGGTACCCACAAAAGGGGAAAAATAACCCAAGGTGTGTGGTTTGTGTGTATAGGTGCTGGTGCGTATAGAATATGACAGAGTCCCAGTAGTATAAAAAATATAACAGCTTTACTGTCAAGTTGTTCAATATAACAATACATTTTGAGGCTATGTTCACACTACGTATGAGACCGGCCGTTCCGTGACCCCGGCCGGGTCACAGAACGGCCGATCTCTGGCCGGATCATCTCGGCCGGTACTTGAGTACCGGCGTGATGATCTTTTGGCCGCAGAGCTCTGATGTGGGCGCATCAGCGTGCGCCCGCATCAGAGCTTCCCATAGCACACAGTGAAGCAAGCGGCCGGGGCCGACAGGTCTTTCTGCGGCCGGAATTTACTGAATTCCAGCCGCAGAAAACTGACCTGTCAGTTTTTTTCTGGCGCCGCATAGATCCCGGCCGGAGCGTATACGTTGTGTGTACGCTCCGGCCGGGATGCCATTGCACACAAGGCTATGTTCAACTACGTAGTTTTACGTAGTGTGAACATAGCCTTATAGAATAGATAAATCTTCACATAGACCTTAAGTGCTTGACCTTGTTGTGCTTTAGGAGGTGCTTGACAGTAGAGTAGAGGTAGTTGTAGCGCTGTTTGCAGAGTAAAGTAGAGGAGAGGTAGTTGTAGCGGTGCTACTTTAATAGAGTATAGGAAAGGTAGTTTTAGCGGTGCTTGAAGAGTAGTGTAGAGGAGTTGGCCCCAACCCAGTGTAGCTGTGTACTCTGACGGACCCTAAAGAACTACTTTATAGTGAATAGTTTTCTTGTATGTGTGTTTAGACTTTGGTCTGACCACCTTCTGCCCTCTTGCTGCATCTATACACTGTGGTGACTAGACTGCCTTTCTTGTCCCAGACAGGGGTCCCTGCATCAGCCAGGCCCTGGCTAAACTACAGCAGGAACAGTATGTTTGCATCTTTCCTCTCTGAGAATCTGTCTAGAACTGACCCGTACTTCCTCCACCATTTGACTCCTCCTACAGGAGCCTACAGTGTGCCTCTCTGTGAGTGGTGTGGATGAATGTGTACAGGAAAAAGGAGAAAAGAGATAGGTTAGAAGTAAAGAGCACCTCCTATTGGTCCATAACAAACACATGGTATACAATAACATTACTGTCTTCAGCTGTGCAACACATACAAATATAAAATACTGACACCTAGTGGTAAAACTGTAAAATACCTCATCACCACTTTAACCTGAAAGAAAAGGTTTTTTTGACAGGTGCACAGGAGAGACAAGAACACCCTTGGTGGGACACCACATTGGTGCTATGGTATAGAAGGCCCAGGCTCTCTATATGTTGGTGCTATGGTATAAAAGGCACAGTCTCTCTATATGTTGGCACATTAATGTATGAGTGCTGCTTTATATATACAGTTATGGCCAAAAGTTTTGAGAATGACACAGATATTATATTTTCACATGATCTGCTGCCCTCTGGTTTTTATGTGTGTTTGTCAGATGTTTTTATCACATACAGAAATATAATTGCAATCATATTATGAGTAACAAAAGCTTATATTGACAGTTAGAATGAGTTAATGCAGCAAGTCAATATTTGCAGTGTTGACCCTTCTTCTTCAGGACCTCTGCAATTCTCCCTGGCTGCTCTCAATCTACTTCTGGACCAAATCCTGACTGATAGCCGTCCATTCTTGCACAATCAATGCTTGCATTTTGTCAGAATTTGTTGGTTTTTGTTTGTCCACCCGTCTCTTGATGATTGACCACAAGTTCTCAATGGGATTAAGATCTGGGGAGTTTCCAGGCCATGGACCCAAAGTCTCTAAGTTTTGTTCCCTGAGCCATTTAATTATCACCTTTGCCTTATGGCAAGGTGCTCCATCATGCTGAAAAAGGCATTGTTGATCACCAAACTGCTCTTGGACGGTTGGGAGAAGTTGCTCTTGGAGGACATTCTGGTACCATTCTTTATTCATGGCTGTGTTTTTAGGCAAGACTGAGAGAGAGACGATTCCCTTGGCTGAGAAGCAACCCCACACATGAATGGTTTCAGGATGCTTTACAGTTGGCATGAGACAAGACTGGTGGTAGCGCTCACCTCGTCTTCTCCCAATAAGCTGTTTTCCAGATGTCCCAAACAATCGGAAAGGGGATTCATCAGAGAAAATGACTTTCCCCCAGTCCTCAGCAGTCCACTCCCTGTACCTTTTGCAGAATATCAGTCTGTCCCTAATGTTTTTTCTGGAGAGAAGTGGCTTCTTTGCCGCCCTCCTTGAGACCAGGCCTTGCTCCAAAAGTCTCCCTCACAGTGCACAGTGCAGATGCCCTCACACCTGCCTGCTGCCATTACTGAGCAAGCTCTGCACTGCTGGTAGCCCGATCCCGCAGCTGAAACTCTTTTAAGAGACGGTCCTGGCGCTTGCTGGTCTTTCTTGGGTGCCCTGGAGCCTTTTTGGCAACAATGGAACCTCTCTCCTTGAAGTTCTTGATGATGCGATAGATTGTTGACTGAGGTGCAATCTTTCTAGCTGCGATACTCTTCCCCGTTAGGCCATTTTTGTGCAGTGCAATGATGACTGCATGTGTTTCTTTAGAGATAACCATGGTTAACAGAAGAGAAACAATGATGCCAAGCACCAGCCTCCTTTTAAAGTGTCCAGTGGTGTGATTCTTACTTAATCATGACAGATTGATCTCCAGCCCTGTCCTCATCAACACCCACACCTGTGTTAATGGAGCAATCACTGAAACGATGCTAGCTAGTCCTTTTTAGGCAGGGCTGCAATGATGTTGAAATGTGTTTTGGGGGATAAAGTTCATTTTCTAGGCAAATATTGACTTTGTAAGTAATTGCTGTTAAGCTAATCACTCTTTATACCATTCTGGAGTATATGCAAATTGACATTTTAAAAACTGAAGCAGTAGACTTTGTAAAAATTTATATTTGTATCATTCTCAAAACTTTTGGCCATGACTGTATATAATCCTTGTATATACTGTACATAAATCCAAATCACGCGTCACGTATCTCCCGTTCTGGCTGAGCACAGACATCACACAATCCGTGACATCCCTGATACGTGATGATTAATCCTCCCCGTGCCGCACACTTGTGGTCGATTTCGCACACACAACTCCTTTGTGTTACGTCCCATCAGTAACAGGTGTGGGCAGTGTGTAATACCGCAGGGGTACAGGGGCGTCACTCACAAACAATAGCTGTATCTGCCGCACATGTCCTCTTATTGTCATGCTGTATGATATCTGTGGAGTGGTTACATATGGTGCGATTACTGTCAGGCTCCACTCCAGGAGATCTTAGAATTTAAAGGGACCTTCCACAATCATAATAACTTAAAACCCTGCGGCTATCAGTACAGAACAGCTAGAAGTCTGATCAGCGCAGAGAACAGCAGCAAGATGGAGGACACTCACATCCACACGTTACACTGAAAGACCCCTTCACTTCAGATCCACATTCATCAAAAAGTTCAAAAATGGGTTGTCAAGGATTAGAAAACAGTTTTCTTCCAAAAACAGTGCCAACCCTGTCCTCAGAATGTGCACGGTATTGCAACTCTTTTCACGTCAATGTAACTAATCTGTACTGCCATTTATAAACTGAGGACAAGGGTGGCGCTGTTTCTGGATTTGTTTTTGTAATCCTGGATAACGCTAGAAGCTTTTCCTTCCAAGATCCTTTAATGGTTGGTGGGAGATTTACCCATAATTGTAACTAGACTTTATTCAGTGCAGAATTTCTGACCTTAAAAATTTGTGCTGAAAGGTGGACGTTCACGTTAACTATTAAGCCACTATAGTAGGTCACCATAACACCAGCTGTACTGCAGATATCAAGTGAAGTATTGTTAGAAATAAACCCACTGGGTTACCAGGGATACTTTTCAGGCTTGTGAGTAGTGATATTATGAAGGTCACCAGGAGTACAATCACACATACTGTTCCACCACAGAACTTATCATACCCACCAGACCACCAGGGATATGATTATACATACTGTTCCACCACATAACTTATCATACCCACCAGGCCACCAGGGATATGATTATACATACTGTTCCACTACATAACTTATCATACCCACCAGACCACCAGGGATATGATTATACATACTGTTCCACCACATAACTTATCATACCCACCAGACCACCAGGGATATGATTATACATACTGTTCCACCACATAACTTATCATACCCACCAGACCACCAGGGATATGATTATACATACTGTTCCACCACAGAACTTATGATACCCATGAGACCACCAGGGATATGATTATACAAAATGGGCCTACAGACAACATATCATACCCACCAGACCTCCAAGGATATCATTATACATACTGAACCACTACAAAACTTATCCTACCCACCAGACCACCAGGGATAAGAGTATACATACTGGGCCAACAGACATTTCATACCCACCAGACCACCAGGGATATGATTACCCATACTAAGTCACTACAGAACCTATCATACCCACCATACCACCAGGGATATGATTATACATACTGGGCCAACAGAGAACATATAATACCCACCAGGGATATGATTATACATACTAGACCAACAGAGACCTTATGATACTCAGCAGACCACTACACATACTAGGCCATTACAGAACTTATTATTCTTATTAGATCACCAGGAATATGATTACTCGTCCATTATTATACTTGCCAGACCTTCAGGAATGCTATTAAATCAACTGGGGCACTAGGGATGTGATTACACATACTGGTCCTCTAGAGAAACATCAGTACCCACCAGACAACCAGCCCTATTATTAAATCAGAGAAGGTGCCAGGGATATGAATACACAAACTTAAGAGAACTTTTCACTAGACTACCAGGGATACGATTACATATAGTGGGCCACTACAGAACTTATTATACCCACCAGACCCCAAGGGATGCTATTACATCAACTGGGGCACGAGAGATATCATTACCCATACTGGGCCACTATGGAAGTTATCATTCCCACCAGACCACCAGGGATAGTATTGCACATGCTAGGACATTTATTATACTCTCAAGGCCACCAGGTATTTCTTTAAATTCATAGAACCACCAAGTGTTAAATACTAGACTATTATTATACTCATAGGGCACTGGGTTACTAAACCCACTGGACCACCAGGGATACTATTTCACAGACTCCAGGAAAATCATTGTACATGGCAGGCTACAGTTATAAGTCTTAATGTTGGGATAACCCCTTTAATGGCTTTGAAGAATGACAACCTCAATGACAAAGTGTTGACTGAGTGGTAAACGAGCACTAAATATAGACGGCATCATCTAAGGGGTTAAAGAGAAGGACTGTGAGCTGTCATGGATCTCGGCTATTGCCTGTGCTATCTCTATGCCATACATATATGACATATTGGCCATTTGGACATTTTCTAAAAAAAATAAAAAATAAAATGTAAATATTCATAAAGCAAAATAAAACATAAAAACACAGTAATAAAATCATGACGCCACCATCATACATTCTAACACGGGGGTCAAGCAATTTTGGAAATAGTTTATTATGACTTTTGGGCTTAATGGGCCGATGTCTTGTGATTCACTGAGTCAATGTGGCAGTGTGTTCAGCTTTTACTGGAGGGCAGCGCTCCACCTGTTGTCAGCAGCTGGCACCTCAATGTTGTGTTTGTCACAGTGTATTCTGGCTGCGGCTACCATGGTTTATACAGGGCAAGTCATAGCGGCTTCACCTGCTCCCGTAGAGAACAACTGTCCGCACAACACTATCCCCTTGGTGTTAACGAAACAATACTCTGCTTTAATGGGGCCAAAGGTTGAGACCTACCAGCCTTACTTTATACAACATTACTTCAATGGGGTTTCTGCATTGACAGACTCATTTTGTTTGTTACAAGGATCCCAGATCAGCAGGTAAACATGGTCACAAGTGTTTAATTTTCCTGCAGTGCCACCACAGGTGAAATGAAGTATTACAAGTCTATATAATGCATGGATGTGATTACTACATAACTGCTCTATATTTACAAGAATATAACTACTATAATACTGCTCCTATATACAAGAATATAACTACTATAATACTGTTCTTATGCACATGAATATAACAACTATAATATTGCCCCCTATATACAAGAATATAACTACTATAATACTGCTCCTATATACATGAATATAACTACTATAATACTGTTCTTATGCACATGAATATAACAACTATAATATTGCCCCCTATATACAAGAATATAACTACTATAATATACACAAGCAAGTAGATGTGTTGGCACTATCAGCAAACCATGGTATTCTAAGGTTATTTGTATGTCCAGGTTAAGTGACCTTACGTGATAAGAAACGTTGTGATCTCTGTTTACTGAGTAATCTCAGTACAGTGTCTGCATCACAGTGGTGCTCAGCATGAATAGAAAAACAGTTCATTCAATAAGCACAAGCCATTGAGTTAGACGGTAGAAACCAGCGGCACTCACCGGGTTAATGCAGTAATCGTGGTTTATTTACAAGATGTCATCATGCAGGCAACTTCTGGGCAGGGAGAGACAGGTCCAAGGGTGCTGTGCACCATGGCTACAGCCGTTTTGCGGGCTAACTTCCCGCTTCATCTGGCCTCTGGCCGCCAGATGAAGCGGGAAAGTTAGCCCGCGAAACGGCTGTAGCCACAGTGCACAGCAACCTTGGACCTGTCTCTCCCTGCCCTGAAGTTGCCTGCATGATGACATCTTGTAAATAAACCACGATTACTGCATTAACCCGGTGAGTGCCGCTGGTTTCTACTGTCTAACTCAATGGCTTGTGCTTATATAACAACTATAATACTGCTCCTATATACAAGAATATAACTACTATAATACTGCTCCTATATACAAGAATATAACTACTATAATACTGCTCCGTCCTATATACAAGAATATAAGTACTATAATACTGCTCCTATATACAAGAATATAACTACTATAATACTGCCCCTATATACAAGAATATAACTACTATAATACTGCACCTATATACAAGAATATAACTACTATAATACTGCTCCTATATACAAGAATGTAACTACTATAATGTAGAAGGAGAGTAAATAAATCCAGCACTCACCGGCTTCTAAGTCGTAGGCTTGCTTCTTTATTACATAACAAGGCTCAGGCAGGGAGAAGGAGGGTGCGTGGCGTGTCTCTAATGGCGACGGCCGTTTCTGGCCTCACAGGCCTGTTGTCTAGCCGAGAGCAGACGACAGGCCCGTGAGGCCAGAAACGGCCGTCGCCATTAGAGACACGCCACGCACCCTCCTTCTCCTTGCCTGAGCCTTGTTATGTAATAAAGAAGCAAGCCTACGACTTAGAAGCCGGTGAGTGCTGGATTTATTTACTCTCCTTCTACATTGTACTACATTGCCGCTCCTATCCGCGCACCGCTGCCATAGGCTATCTTTATTGGGGATACACTCCTGCTGCCCATACCTGTGCTCCATACGTTGATGGTTGTGCTCACTGTTGTGCGGTCGTGCTGAGGTCTCTCGCTCTCCACGTACTATAACTACTATAATACTGCCTCCTGGACTTCCGGTTCCGGCGCGTATGGGATGGCAGCAGTGTGAGTGAGCTCCTCCACCCTCCGCTCATAATATCGCTCCCCGCTCTGACTCCTGACATTACCGGCCCTGCCGGACCACATCTTTGACTTCTCTAAGTGCCGAGGAGTCGCAGGCACCACTTCATTAAGCGGGGAACCAGTTATACACCTCCCCATAAGCCCTCCTTCATTTACCTCACAGCTCTGTCACAGGGACACCTAAGATGGCGCCGACACGAGGTGCTACTGCTGAGGCACACACAGAGGAAAAACATACCTCACAAACCCCAGTGCCGGACCTCTGTGACACCATAATACCAGGACTAAATATGTCTTGCAAGGCACTGGCAATTCAAGTGTCCAAAATGATATTAAATGACATAAAATCCTCTCTTGAGGCCACTATAGTTTCCTCCCTAGCAACCATACAGGGAGATATAGCAACGCATACCTCACAGATTACTGAACTTCAGGAGAGAGTCAGCCTGTTAGAAGATGAAATACATTCTACAAAAATAAAACTACAACAGAATATGAATGTCACAGCTTCATTGCAAACAAAGACTGATGATCTAGAGAACCGCTCTAGGCGCAACAATTTACGTATTATAGGTTTACCTGAATCCATTCCAGCCATGCAATTACATGCTATATGTTCTCTAGAAATTCCCCAAGCCTTGGGTATCCCAGGTCACATTACTGTGGAAAGAGCGCACCGTGTGGGACCCCCACCAGCGAAACGAAAGCAAGATGCAAATCAAAAAGAACAGAAACCCAGACAAGTGATTGTCAAGTATCTGAATTATAATGATAAAAACAACATTTTACAAAGCTTTAAAAAATCTACAGTTGATGTTGCAATTCGTGGCCACAAAATCCTCATGTTTAATGACTACTCCGCAGCAGTGGTTCAAAAACGTAAAGCTTTCGCACACATTTGCTCAACATTGGTGAAAAATCAAATGCGATTTGCTCTTTTTTATCCTGCCATACTGAAAGTTTTCAAATCGGATGGTTCAGCCTCTCTTTAGAGTTCTCCTGAGGAAGCCATTTCTTCCCTTAAAGATGTAAAGGGTCTCACTCCACCTATTCAAGACAAGCACAAGAGACGACGTTTGGATGATCCTACTGACATGGTAGAAAAAATGGAATGATTATGAACTCCGTCTCTATTCTGTTGGACGCTATGCTGCTCATTAAAACTGAGTATTTTTTCTCTATTTAGCCCTATATATGTTGACTAAATACTATATTAGGGACACCTTGTTACTACATTATTATTTTCTTTAGTCTAGGTAGTAATGCATTTGGTGGTGTGTGTGTCTGTGTGTAAGTATGTATTTATGTATGTATATATGTATATGTATGTGTGTGCATGTATATGTATGTATATGTATAATTCCACCTTGTATGGTTTTAGGTTTAAGTACAACTTCTTTAAGTACTAATCATTATATACTGTCTCTCCCTTTTGTTTTATTTTATTTATTTGCTTCCCTGTGACAACTCACACATTTCTCAGGAGGGTAGGGATGTGTATGTCTTTAATTTTAATATATACTCATTTAGTGGAGCGGAGGTTGATGTGACCTCTCCATCAGTTATTTCTTTCTCTTTATTTCTTCTCCATAATGCGGAGTTTGTGAATGCTCCGAACATTGGACAATACGAAAAAAGTGAAGTCCACATCTCACTTTATTCGCTTAGTTTATATTGTTAACTGTTTTATTCTTAGGTATATCACCTTGAGTTTGTTTGAAAATGCTACATGCTATCCTCTTTTTCTGCCTGAAAGGTTTACCCACTATGTTATTGTGCTTCCAGGGTCTCTTCTTAACACCTCCTCTTCTATTAATATTGTATGAAATTAATCACTTGGAATGTTAAGGGACTACGTTCCCCATCTAAGAGGACTTCTATACTGAAACACCTTAAGGGACCTAGGGCCGATATAGTATTATTGCAAGAAACACATTTACCTGAATCGGATTATTTTAGACTCAAACGGTTTTGGGTGGGTGCAGTTTATGGTTCACCAGCTAACCGTAAAAATTTAGCCTGTACGGTATTATCTCAATATCAAGATGATGAAGGCAGGATATGACATCTTCTTATTGACACTCCAGCGGGCAAATATAGCATATATAATGTTTATGGTCCCAACACTCAGAGACCTGATTTTTTTAAAAAATTGGAAAACCTCATTCTGCAAGATGACAATAATCTTAAAATAGTTGGTGGAGACCTAAATACTGTTCTTAATACAACTGAAGATAGAAAAAGAACTAAGACCCCTACTGTACATACTTCATCAGATAATATTTTATCCAACTTCCTTAATTCTACCTCCCTATCTGATTCTTGGCGTCATCTACACCCAGACGGTAGAGAATACTCTTTTTACTCTCACTCCCAAACTGCCTGGTCAAGAATAGACTACTGTTTAGTGTCACCGGACTCTCTTGGCAGAGTAGAAGACTCTGAAATTCATGATATAGTAATTTCGGATCACTCCCCTGTTAGTTTACAATTAAGAGACATTTTTCAGAAGGGATCCGATATTATTTGGAGATTTCCTTCTCATTTAGCTAATGATGAATCATTTATCAAACTATTAAAGAAATGGTGGTCAGACTTTTATTCTAACAATGCTCAACATACACAATCCCCAATACTTTTCTGGGAGACTGCAAAAGCAGTTCTAAGGGGCCAAATAATTTCTTATGTGGCTGCCCAGAAACATGAAGCACGTAAAAACTATCTTCAACTTTCCCAAGATCTGCGCTCTACATACACTCTTTTCCTGTCTTCCCCTACAGATGACAATAAATCTAAATGGACAGCAGCTAGACAAGCCTTCGAAATTGCACAGGAAAAACTCAATGCTATATATAGAGATCAATACATATCCCGTTTATTCCGCTATGGTAATAAATCAGGGAAAATGCTAGCTAACCTTGCTAAAGGACGTAGACCTACTACACATATCCCTGCTCTTAAAGATACAGCGGGTAATATACAAAAAGATCCCAAAGTCATATCACAACTTTTACAACAATTTTACCGCTCACTATATTCCAAAGATAGGCTTGATCTAGCTGCTGGTAAGAACTTTCTAGAGTCATTAACTCTACCTTCTCTTGATACCCCTTCTCTTGATTCTCTCAACGCCCCAGTCACATTGGAGGAAATTACTGCCACTATCTCTACACTTAAAAATAACAAAGCTCCAGGCCCTGATGGCTATAGTGCGGAATTTTATAAATCTATGTCTTCTGTCATCTCCCCCACTCTTCTTTCTACTTTCCAAACTATTCTGACTGACCATCACATGCTCCCCTCGGGAGATACTGCATATATCAAAATACTACACAAACAGGGGAAGGATCCGACATCTCCTAATTCGTACAGGCCAATCTCTTTAATAAATGTAGACCTAAACTTGTTGGCAAAGATTATGACCAATAGATTGGCAGACATCCTACCATCACTAATAGGCAGCCATCAAGTTGGCTTTATAAAAGGACGTTCTGGTGTCACTAATATAAGAACGGTACTAGCGGCCCAGTCTGGTGTCCAATCTGGGGGTCGTTCCAGCCACTCTCCAGGTCTGTTGGCAATTGATGCCAAAAAGGCTTTTGATAATATCAGCTGGGAGTGGCTGGACATGACCTTAACAAAATTTGGTATCACAGGTCAATTCAAAGATTTTATTTCCACAATATACACATCTCCGAAAGCTAGAATTCATACCCCGGGTTTCCTTTCAGATAGCTTTCCCTTACAAAAAGGTACCAGACAGGGTTGCCCCCTATCCCCTATATTGTTCAATTTGGCGATGGAGCCTCTGGCTAGATATCTTATTTCTTCTGACTTTTTCTCAGGCATACGGGTTGGTTCCCAAGTCATCAAAGTTACATGCTTTGCTGATGATACTTTAATATATTTAGATAACCCAGATCTACATGTTCCGGCAGTATTAGATGCCTTAAAATTTTTTGGTTCCTTCTCTGGGTATAGAATCAATATACATAAAAGTCAACTTCTTTACCTAACTCCACATAAGAGGTCTACTTCGGGTCCTGCGGGGGTCTCCATCGCTAAATCCTATATTACTTATCTTGGAATCCAGATTGGCAGAACTCCCTCCTCACTATATTCCCTGAACTATCGCCCTATAATTAAGAGAATAAAACAAGATCTCCAGAGATGGGAATCTCTACCATTGTCAATTCTAGGCCCTACCCACTTAATCAAAATGATGTGTTTTGGAAAACTGTTATATCCAATGCAAACAATACCCCATTTACTCAAACATTCTGATGTTTCCCTACTCCAATCATATTTCACTAAATTTATTTGGCAATCAAAGAGACCTCGTATTGCCTATTCCACTCTCTGTCTCCCTACTTCTAAAGGTGGCGCTCAATGCCCAGATATTAGAGTATATAATTTAGCCGTTCTCTTTCGCCATGCTAAACATTGGATTATGGACACGTCATATTTCTCCAATATTTTAATTGAGAAAGCTTTAGCAGCACCTTGGCCTTTACCCACCCTGCTACATGCTAAATTACCGGAACTACCCCCAGAAATTAAGAGAAGTGTTATCTTTAAAGACACCATTGCCACATGGAAGGCGATACGAAAAGATTTCCTCTGTGGCATTCACCACTTTACCCACCTGACTCAGACAAATTAGATTACTCAGAGTGGCAGAGTGCACATGTTTCTTCTGTTGGGGATCTGCTGGATACTAATTCCAGCACTTTCTTATCATGGGATATCGTCAGAACACGATTTAAATGGTCCTCATTTCATTTACCTCAATACGATTCTATAATTGAATTTCTTACTTTCAGAGTGTTATCTATACCATGTTTTAAGGTGATATTATAGGTTACTGTTTTTCTACCTATGTTTTTGGTAAGACTATGTTGTATTGTATATGATAATATGTCTTTTAAGGTTATTACAAAGGCTCATAGTATCTGTATGATATTGTAAACATACAATCCTTTGTTGCCTGTGAGCGACTTTCTTTTTGAATATGTAATGAATTTTCAATATGTATGTTCAAATATTACATAAGCCACTAATTAAATATCGTTTAAAAAAAATAAAAAATACTGCCTCCTATATACAAGGATATAACCACTATAACACTGCTCCTATGTAGAAGTATATAGTGATGTTGCGTTGGATGTGGCTATTTCAGGCTTCTGGGACAGGTGCTCTTCTTTGGGGGTTATTCTATCTGGTTAATCCATTGTTAATTTCTTGACCAGTGGGCCTGAGTACAGCACTTTCTGTAATCGTGACCAGGAGGAGGTCATGTGAGGGGAGAATGTCAGCACCAGGCATAACGCAGTTATTTATAGATCATATTACAGGGATTACCATCTCACAAGACATGTGCCGGAGCAGCACTCCGCCAGGAGACTGGAGGGGGCCCGACACCAAACCTGCTGAGCACTTGAGGACATTGGATCCGCTATGACTTTAAAATGTTTTCCCCTCCCCCCTGGAGAGTATGTTACTCCTCTTGAAACAGAACTGACCCTACTTTACAGGAGCTTCAATGCTATGGAATAAGTTGATGCAACATCTGAATCAGTGTTCTTCGACCTTCGTCTCTACAGTTGTTGGAAAACTACAACTCTCAACAAGCCCAGTGCATGCTGGGAGTCGTGGTTTTCCAACCATTGGAGAACTGAAAGTTTGGAAACATTGATCTGAACTTTAAGTGTACTGTACTATTTTAGAAACATTAAAATGGTATATCACCGCCACCTAGTGGTCAACATTGATAGTTGTTTTTCTTAAAGGGATGGTAAACCTAATGTTTATTGTTCATTTGTTCAATGTTCATTGTTCATTTGTAGTAACACTTAAATATTTCTTCACCATCTTCCCCATAGTACTCTCAACCTGCAGTCATACCCCAACAGCAGACTCAGCCTGAAGAAGGGTTTCTGTAACACAGCCGTAGTGTCCTCTTAGCAGCCATGGCCCCATAATGTAGGCTGCTACAGTGTGTTCCCAACAGTGCCCCCATAACAGCGTTAGGCTATGTTCACACTGCGTATGATTCCGTCCGTAGTGCGAACTGCGAATATACGCACGTAGTTTTGAGGTTGATGCGTTCGCTTGGAAGTATACGATATACGCCTGCACAATGCACACTACGTATGAGCTTAAGAACGGATTGTATACACCGCCGTGAAAAATGAACAAGACCATTGTTTGAGGACGAAAATGTTCGAACTCACGGCCGTGGATTTTCATGGGGTCCCGTACGGAGTACTTATTTCAGCCAAATTGAACTTGATTTTTCGATCCAAAAGGTTCTGTGAGTTTTATTGGGCTGGGCAAAGATTTCAAGGTAAATGACCTGTTTCAGATCGCTTCGAAACAAGCTAGGTAAGCATAACTGTACTACAGGTGTATGTTTGCAGTGCGTACGCATCCGGCCGCATGTCGATTTTTTTCCACGGCCGTAGTTTCTGCCGCACATGTACGGCGGCATAAGAACTGCGGACGGATTCGTACGCAGTGTGAACATAGCCTTAGGCTGCAAAAGTGCTTCATATAAAAGATGAAGCCTGCAACAGAGGCTGTATGAAATTGCCAGCTTGCAATCTAGTACCAGTCACAATATCCTTCAATAGGTCCCCCATAACAGAGCCAGTTTACTGATGCAGCTTCATAATAGAAGAAGCCTGCAACAGTGCCCCCATAACAGAACCAGGCATTTACAGTGCCCCATAACAGAGCCAACCAAGTACAGTGCCCCCAAAACAGAGCCAAACAATCAGTGCCCCCATAACAGAGCCAGACAATTACAGTGCCCCCATAGCAGAGCCAACCTACAACAGCAACCCTATACCAGAGCCAGCCTACAACAGTAACCGTATAACAGTGCCAGCCTGGAACCAGGGGCGTAGCTAATGTCTCCTGGGCCCTGGTGCGAGAGGCCAACTTGGGCCCCCCCCCTCCTTTCACGACCAAGTGATGCTATTGGTGTGTGTGTGTATATATATATATATATATATATATATATATATACACACACACACACACCAAGACAGATATTACCACTAACACCAGCATATTGGAAGAGAAAGTATTATCACCGTACATATTACTGCCATACTGTTACCGACCAAATCCTGTATACTGAGACCTATATTACCAGTAATACCAGTATATAGGAAGGAAACATTACTGCCACACCACAACCACTACCATCTACCACCATATTGTTACTGACCAAATCCAGTACACTAAATCACCTCATCCAGTCATGCTTGCGGTCACAAGAGTGATTGAAAGGGAGGGCCTTGCGGGGCCCTGAGGGCCCCGCGGGCCCCCCTTTGTGGCGGGCCCGGTCGCGGCGGCGACCCCCGCGACCACGGTGGCTACGCCACTGCCTGGAACATTAACCCTATAACAGTGCCAGCCTACAACAGTAACCCTATCACAGAGCCAGCCTACAACAGTAACTCTTTAAAAGTGCCAGCCTATGACAGTAACCCTATAACAGTTCCAGCCTACGACAGTAACCCTATACCAGAGCCAGCCTATAACAGTAACTCTATAACAGTGCCAGTCTACGACAGTAACCCTATAACAGTGCCAGCCTACGACAGTAACCCTATACCAGAGCCAGCCTATAACAGTAACTCTATAACTGAGACATCCTACAACAGTACCCATATAACAGTGCCAGCCTACAACAGTACCCATATAACAGTGCCAGCCTACAACAGTAACCCTATAACAGTGTCAGCCTACAACAGTAACCCTATAACAGTGCCAGCATACAACAGTAACCCTATAACAGTGCCAGCCTAGAACAGTAACCCCATAACAGAGCCAGCCTACAACAGTAACCCTATAACAGTGCCAGCCTACAACAGTAACCATATAACAGTGCCAGCCTACAACAGTAACCATATAACAGTGCCAACCTACAACAGTAACTCTATAACAGTGCCAGCCTACAACAGTAACCCTATAACAGAGCCAGCCTACAATAGTAACCCAATAACAGAGCCAGCCTGCAACAGTAACCCTATAACTGAGACAGCTTACATCAGTAACCCTATAACAGTGCCAGCCTACAACAGTAACCATATAACAGTGCCAGCCTGCAACAGTAACCCCATATGAGTGCCAGCCTACAACAGTAACACTATAACAATACCAACCTACAATAGTAATTCTATAATAGTGCCAGCCTGTAATAGAGCCCCCATAACAGAGTAAGTCTATTACAGTACCCCCATGACAGAGCCATCCTGTACAAGTGCCCTCATAACACAGGTTGTCCCATCACAATACAGCCCTTAAAGCCACATCCATCTAGTTATACTGCACAGCCCTATCTGAGGAATCTAAGAGCAGCATTTCCACAATAATCGACTCTCTAATCTCAGGCATTCGGCATTAAGCCACCAGTTTGTGAATGTGTAATAATCTCGGCAGGACAGAAGCGTCACTCACTTCCTGCACAGGTTTTTTTTTCTCTTTCAGAAAGTTTAGGTCAATGATTAAGCCTTGGGTGCAGGTATAAGCACTGAGGACACCAGCACAAGGATCGTGTGTTACAGGAGCGTACAATAAATTAACTATGGGCACAGTACAACTGGACACTGAACGCTACGCCACCACCATGCGAAGATGATGATGGAATTCCTGATCCCTGGAATTCATCATCTCCAATTCTCCATCTTCTCTGTGAAGTTTTCTGCAACATAGAACCTGTAAGTATATACTATATCTATGGTCATTGTATTATCTTGGCTCTCTTTTACCAGTGTGGAAAGTCAGTTATGGTGGCCCGAAGGTGTTGTCACCCGGACGTCTACACTAACCCACACTGCATCCTTATGTGTCTACCGCTACGCTTAGTCTTTAACGTGAGTCCCATGTCCCATGTTCTAAGAAGGTCACCTTAACAGATGAAAAACAGAAGAGCTTTAGCAAGTTTTATTTAAAAAACAGTTTTTACTATAATATAAGAAGACAAATATATAAAATTATACTGCCATACAATGCATAAATATTATCACCCTCACCTTTTTAGACAGCTTTTACTGTCACTTAAGAGGTGGCATATAATAAATAATACTGCCATACAATAGATAAATAATACCTCATCACCATTTTTAGACAGATTTGACAATAAGAAGCTGACTACATCAAAAGATACTGCCGTACCATGCATAAATAATACTGAACTTACCGTTTTACACAGTTTTTACTGTCACTTTAATGGGAGCATATAATAAATAATACTGCCATACGATAGATAAATAATACCTCATCACCATTTTTAGACAGATTTAACAATAAGGAGCTGACTATATCAAAAGATACTGCCATACCATGCATAAATAATAATGAACTTACCGTTTTACTCAGTTTTTACTGTCACTTTAGTGGCAGCATGTAATAAATTATGCTGCCATACGATGGATAAATAATACCCCCATCACTATTTTTAGACAGATTTTACAGTAAGAAGCTGAATATCAAAAAAAAGTGCCATACAATCCACAAATATTACTGAACAACTTACCGTTTTGCTCAGTTTTTACTGACATCTTAGAGGCCGCATATAATAAATAATACTGCCATACGATGGATAAATAATACCCCATCACTATTTTTAAACAGCTTTTACTATGAATAAGCTAAATATATGAAGGGATGCTGCCATACAATGCATAAATAACACCACTCTTACCATTTTACTTAGCTTTTACAGTCATTTTAGAGGCAGCATATAATAAATAATACACGAACTGGAGAGAATGGAACCGCTGCACATCCCATCTATGGCTGATACTAATGCCGCTAGGCCTATATTGAAAATCAACACCAGAGTGTCTGTATATGAATTGATCAAGCCATATTGCCCCGTGTACCACCGCGCAGGTCCTCTGGTCCACACGGGTCCCTACGCTAACTCCACACCGTGTCGGTCAGCGACCGCCAACCCCGCAAAGCGTGCACGTGCAGGGAAGGGAGGCCATGGAACGGCCCTGCAACCCCAATGTCACAGGACCAGACCCAAAAAGCCCCACCAAAACCCAGCCAGCACCACCGGCGGGGAAGGCTGCCCCCAAACGACACAAGTATGGATATGGTATTACACTTACCATTGCTGCTCTCACAGAATGGGGAAGACATAGGGTCCAGACATGTGAGCACAGGCATATCCTGCTAATTTTGGTCATGTGGGTCTTATAAAGGAGTGCTAGCTGTTCAGAGAGGGAGAACTGTAAAACACGAACTGGAGAGAATGGAACCACTGCACATCCCAACTATGGTTGATACTAATGCCGCTAGGCCTATATTAAAAATCAACACCAGAGTGTCTGTATATGAATTGATCAAGCCATATTGCCCCGTGTACCACCGCGCAGGTCCTATATAATAAATAATACTGCCATACAGTTGATAAATAATATCCTTATCGCCATTTTTAGACAGCTTTTACTATAAGAAACTGAATACATAAAATAATACTGTCATACACTGCATAAATAATACCACCCTCACCATTTTTAGACAGTTTTTACTGTAATTCTAGAGGTTGCATATAATAAATAATACCCCCATACTGTGCATGAATAATATCCTCATCACCATTTTAGACAGCTTTTACTACAAGAAGCTGAATATATAAAATAATAATGCCATACAATGCATAAATAATAACCTCAACACTATTTTAGACAGCTTTTACTATAAGAAGTTAAATATATAAAATACTACTGCCATACAATGGGTAAATAATACCGCCCTTACCATTTTAGGTAGCTTTTACTATATTTTACTATAATAAACTAAATATATAATATGATACTGCCATGCAATGCATAAATAATATCATGCTTACCATTTTAGGCAGCTTTTACTGTTATTTTAAAGACTGCATATAATAAACAATTCCGTCATACAATGGATAAATATAGTCCCATCACTATTTATAGACAACTTATGACTATGATGATGACTATGACTTCTTATGATGACTATAAGAAGCGGAATATAATAAATAATACTGCCATACGATGCATAAATTATACTTTTACTATTTTTAGACAGATTTTGATGTAATTTCAGGGGCTATGTATAATAAATAATACTGTCATAAGAGATGAGCGAACTTACAGATGAGCGAAGTTACCTGAACTTGATTGCTTAGGTAAGTGATAATATATATACAGTGTATGTATATATATATATATATATATATATATATATATATATATATATATATATTTTTTTTTCTGCTCATATAACTTTGCCATATGTTGCTTGTGCAGTACAGTACCATATACCATATAGCTTAACAGTATTTTTCCTACGATGAATATAGTTATATACTGTATGTGTGTGTGTGGGTGGGGGTGATCTCAGGAGTGTGAAACTTGCAGTGACATATAGGACGACGTTAGCGCCACTTATAGGTACTGATACCACGATCGGAGGACTTCTTCTTTCAATAAAGTTTTTTTTTCCTTTATTTGATTATATTAGGAGATTGCAGACTCAAAATGAAGAAGTGGCAGAACTCGGTGATTTATGTGTTTGTTTCCCAGCTGTTATTTGCTCTCGGTAAGTAATAGTGAAGGCTGCGGTGGATGACAGGACCTGGAATCCCTCAGGTTACATATATAAATTAAGATATGCAAAGAAGAAGAGGGAAAAAAGATGTACTATGACTTAGAAAACAGAGTAAGTTGTAAGAGATAGATAGATAGATAGATAGATAGATAGATAGATAGATAGATAGGAGATAGATAGATAGATAGATAGATAGATAGGAGATAGATAGATAGATAGGAGATAGATAGATAGATAGATAGATAGATAGATAGATAGATAGATAGATAGATAGGAGATAGATAGATAGATAGATAGATAGATAGATAGATAGATAGGAGATAGATAATAGATAGATAGATAGATAGATAGATAGATAGATAGATAGATAAATAATAGATAGGAGATAGATAGATAGATAGATAGATAGATAGATAGATAGATAGATAGATAGATAGATAGGAGATAATATAGATAGATAGAGAGAGAGAGAGATAGAGAGATAGATAGATAGATAGATAGATAGATAGATAGATAGATAGATAGATAGATAGATAGATAGATAGGAGATAGATAAATAATAGATAGGAGATAGATAGATAGATAGATAGATAGATAGATAGATAGATAGATAGATAGATAGATAGATAGGAGATAATATAGATAGATAGAGAGAGAGATAGAGAGATAGATAGATAGATAGATGATAGATAGATAGATAGATAGATAGATAGATAGATAGATAGATAGGAGATAGATAGATAGATAGATAGATAGATAGATAGATAGATAGATAGGAGATAGATAGATAGATAGATAGATAGATAGATAGATAGATAGATAGGAGATAGATAGATAGATAGATAGATAGATAGATAGAAGATAATATAGATAGATAGATAGATAGATAGATAAAAGATAGATAGATAGATAGATAGAAGATAGATAGATAGATAGATAGATAGATAGAATGTAGAAACGAGTGGCACTCCAAGTCACAACGCGCGGGTGCCAGCCGATATGATTCCGACCACGAACTTCAATCAATAAAGTAACGATGATCAGCGGCACACCAGTAGCGTGAAAAACCGAAGTAATTTATTGTTCAAACTTCAGAACATTCAATATATGCAGCACAGCAAAGCACGACGTTTCGGCGGGGTGACCGCCATTTTCAAGTGCACTTGAAAATGGCAGTCACCCCGCCGAAACGTCGTGCTTTGCTGTGCTGCATATATTGAATGTTCTGAAGTTTGAACAATAAATTACTTCGGTTTTTCACGCTACTGGTGTGCCGCTGATCATCGTTACTTTATAGATAGATAGATAGATAGATAGATAGATAGATAGATAGATAATAGATAGATAGATAATAGATAGAAGATAGATAGATAGATAGATAGGAGATAGATAGATAGATAGATAATAGATAGATGTTTTTGTAGTATCGGCCACTGTTACCATATCAGTCACATGAGGTCAGGATGACAATAGCCGTACAGGCCATTACAGCTTCGTGCACTCTCTTGTCTGTATGTAGCCAATACTGGAATGCTTTTTTTTTTCTTATTCTTGTTTATTTTGTTTCCTTTAAGCATCTGGTATGAGCTACAGGGCATCTCCCCTGGTGGGCAGCACTGCTGGGGGCACATTGATAACCATCCTTTTTAATGGTAAGTTACAGGTAATACTGGAAGAAGGTGGTGTAGGTGTGTGTGTGTGTGTGTCTTCTTAGGAAGATAACGTGTCACCAGGTGCATCTGGTGGTGGCTGTCACCCCTCTCCTTATACTATGTGCATTTGCTGTGCACATTGGGAGGTTGGCAGGATTGACTTCTAACTATGTCACCATATAGGCTTATCGTTCTGTGCTCACATAGAGGGCATACACACCACAGAGGCCTAGGGGTCCTATAGAGAGAGAGGATCAGGCCAACATTGGTCCTATCCTCTTACCATTCACTAATTGTCGCTGTAATTCCATATTCTTTCGCTCAAGTTCTGCATTTTTTCACTAATCGTTCAGTGTAATTGCACATTCTTCATCGTTTGGCTGGGATCAGATGGAGTAAACGATCATAGTAACGATCCCAATAATGATCGCAGTAACGATCGTAATGCTGCGTTTCCACGGAATGATTATCGTTTGAATTTTCGCTATAACGATCGCATTTGAGCGATAATCGTTCCGTGTAAACACAGCAAACAATCAAGTGAAGGGCGAAAAATCGTTTATTTTACTCATTCAGCATATTCACAAATCGTCGTTCATCGTTCGCAAAAAATTTGCAGATCGCTTCGTGTAAACAGTCTTTCAAAGACTATGTAAAAGATGAGCTTAAGCGATCTTAAAAACGATCGCAATAACGATTTTTCTTACGAATTTTCTTACGATTTATTCATCTAAACGCTGATCGTTATAAAAACCAAATCGTTGCTTCAAAATCGTTAAACGATCGATTGGGCGAATTATCTCTTCGTGTAAATGCAGCATAACTAACGACCATCATTCCGTGTAATATGGTGAACGATTTCAGGTTAACGATAAACAATCCGTTTGTGATTGTTTATCGATAGTCGTTAATCGTTAAAAATCGCTCCATGTAATAGGACACTAAGAGGGAAACCGACTTTTTTTGTGGGTTTTATTCTGTGGCCCTCCAACTGTTTTACAACTACAATTCCCATTATGCCTGGACAGCTAAAGCTGGCCGCCCCTGCTCTATACTATGATGCCTCTTGTCCATTGGGTTCCAGTGATGATTTTTTGCATCTGGATAGAATCAATGACCAGAAGATAGAATATTCTATTATTGCTCTTCCCTATGATAATATCATTATCTCAGTCGGTGATGAGCCAAGATGGGCCAAGGCTCAGGCAGTAGACACTATGTTCCTCTCTTATAATACCCAGGCAGCACCATGGACAACCACCATCTGGTCACTATGGGACGTGGAGCCCAGGTTCTCATGACAAGTCCACAAAGACCTCCAGTGATCTGTGACCGCCTCCTGTCTTACACGTCTTCTATCCAATGTAAAACAAGGTATGCTACCTGGATGTACGAGAATAGATCTGCCTATAGACTAGGCAGGGGAAATATATGTGTAAGCTGGAGGGTCTCTGCTTAAAGGGCAACTGTTGTTTCAGGTGATTTTTTTTTTAGGATAAGCTGCACTATACCTGGCCTATATAAATATATATATATATATATATATATATAAAAAAATAATATATATATATATATATATATATATATATATATATATATATATATATATATATGGCATTTTTCTGCAGATTTCTGCTCTGAAATTTTTAATTTCTCCTGAAACTGGTGAGCGGAGTGAAATATCTATGGTGTCTGCACACACAAAGAGGAGGATATCCTGTACTGTCTTTTTGTTCAGCCTAAAAAACAGCCGCAGCAATATGAAAGCCATAATAAAGCTGTAGTGAGCAGTCTAAACTGTGTATTATCCCTGGAGTGATATTTTTACATACAGAGCTGTCTCTTATCTTCTCTCCCTCTGCCTGTGGCCTGTGTACCCAGGCTCTCCCCCTCCTCCCTCCATAGAGTTGCTTTCTTGTAACTTGACCCCTAAACTAGATACAGGATGGGACTGTGTTGATTTTTCAGAGTGCAACACAGTGTATTAGGATTGAGGAGAGGGAATGCTTGTAAGCAGAAAAAAGCATTTTTTGTCTGATAAGATAAATTATAAAGTGCATTATTTTTGTACTATAAGAACATTAGGAACCTTCCTGGTTTTGGAAATCTTACCATGTGAACTCTACAAACTACAACAAGCTAAGATTGGATGGGTCCAACATCCTTGGTACCTTTTTGCTTTACATACATGTACGGTAATTAGTATCTGCACACTACTTTATTATGACCCTGTCTTGCTGAGGAAATTGGGGAACATGCATGTACTTTGGGTACAATATATGTTAAATGGACGAACGGCCATTGGTCAGGAATTCTGCCATCAAATAGATTCTTTGGGGGAGATTTATCAAACATGGTGTAAAGTGAAACTGGCTCAGTTGCCCCTAGCAACCAATCAGATTCCACCTTTCATTTCCCAAAGAGTCTGTAAGGAGTGAAAGGTGGAATCTGATTGGTTGCTAGGGGCAACTGAGCCATTTTCACTTTACACCATGTTTGATAAATCCCCCCCTTTATCTCTATAACATGAAAGGTATGTTAGGGTATGTTCACACTGAGAAATGGGTGAGGAATTGAAGAGGAAAATTTCCTCTTCTTGAGTTGGCACAGAATTTGGGCAGAAAGTGGAAATTCAAAGCCCCAATGACTTCTATGGGATTTCTCTAGTGGAATCCAACCAAAGAATTAAAATGTCAATTCTTTGGGCGGAAATTGGATGCGTGGTGGAACATTCCCATTGAACACAATGGGACATTGCTCTGTAAATATTTTACAATACGCATAAAATCAATTGCAAATTCGGCTTGAAATTCCTCACCTATTCCTCAGTGTGAACATACCCTTATGGTGGAAAGGAAGCTCAGAAGCTTGCATTGTTGAATCACAACCTCCACCACCATCATATGACGTGTTCAGATTTGTTCACATTCATCCAGCAATCTAGAGGTGAACAAGATGAGGAAAAAAAACTTTTCACCTTGTGTGTCCTCCATTACTTTATGGGCTGACACCTTGTATGCAACAATACAATTAATGGGTAGACATCCATTGGTTATTGGTATTCTGTGAAGGGCAGGTATCTTCCCAATGTTCACTGATCTCCCAGAGCTCAGTGATTCTTATGTTTTGTTGGTCTACTTTTTATTGCCCCTGTTAGCCAGAATCCTGCTCCACACTGATGAGGGGCAAATACCCTGAAACTGCTGTCTGTAGATGGATGCCTGGCTTTGGTAAAACCTTGTCATATTGCACCTGTATTTTGAGACTCGCAACTGAGACTCCACAGACCCCTTTTTTGCAGTTCTAGAAAGTAGCCTAGAAAATCTTCCACTACCAGGAGAGAAATCTTGCTGGTTGCAGTATGTGTTCAGTAAGTACTATTTTAGATATTTTGGATAGATATTCATTGAATCAAAGAGGATGGCAACATATAAATCCATGACTATAAAGAGCATTCATTTTACACTGATGGTACCTTCAATCAACATGAGGAAGTAGTTTAGAAGGTTGTGCCACCATCATCATCACCACCTTCACCACCATCACCACCACCATAATCATCATCACCACCACCACCACCACCATCATCACCACCACCACCACCACCACCATCATCACCACCACCAGCATCATCACCACCATCACCACCATCATCATCATCACCACCATCATCATCATCACCAGCACCACCAACATCACCATCATCATCACCACCACCACCACCATCATCACCACCATCATCACCACCATCATCATCATCACCATCACCACCATCATCACCACCACCAGCATCATCACCACCATCACCACCACCACCATCATCATCACCACCACCACCACCATCATCACCACCATCATCACCACCATCATCATCATCACCATCACCACCATCATCACCACCACCAGCATCATCACCACCATCACCACCACCACCATCATCATCACCACCACCACCACCATCATCACCATCATCATCATCATCATCACCACCATCATCACCACCACCACCAGCATCATCACCACCATCACCAACATCATCACCACCATCACCACCACCATCATCATCATCACCACCACCACCACCACCATCATCATCACCACCACCATCATCACCATCATCATCATCATCATCATCATCATCATCATCATCACCACCACCACTATCATCACCACCACCATCACCATCATCACCACCACCACCACATCCAGACATCTAAGAAATGTTATTGTTTATATATATACTGGACTATGGATATTTTTGGAATACGTGAACATATATACAAACCTGATCCCATTTTACTGTTTCTGACAGACCAGTGAGGCATCAGGATGACTCCTATGAGCTGCAAGTGATCTATAATGGAGAGAGAGTCATACAGACTACAGTGATCACCTATATGGTAGGACAGATATCAGAATACAATTATACTCCGAAATGATTTCCATTGGGACTAAGTTAATTTTTTTGTGGGTTTTGATGTTGCTAAAGATGGTGCTTTACATCCAAGACCAATTATATTGTATGTAGAGGTCTGGTGTATAACCCCCATCACTGGTGTCCAGTATTATAGTAGTTATATTCTTGTGCATAGGAAGAGTATTATAGTAGTTATATTCCTGTATATAGGAGCAGTATTATAGTAGTTATATTCTTGTATATAGGAGCAGTATTATAGTAGTTATATTCTTGTATATAGGGAGCAGTATTATAGTAGTTATATTCTTGTGCATAGGAAGCGTATTATAGTAGTTATATTCCTGTATATAGGAGCAGTATTATAGTAGTTATATTCTTGTATATAGGAGCAGTATTATAGTAGTTATATTCTTGTATATAGGAGCAGTATTATAGTAGTTATATTCTTGTATATAGGAGCAGTATTATAGTAGTTATATTCTTGTATATAGGGAGCAGTATTATAGTAGTTATATTCTTGTGCATAGGAAGAGTATTATAGTAGTTATATTCCTGTATATAGGAGCAGTATTATAGTAGTTATATTCTTGTATATAGGAGCAGTATTATAGTAGTTATATTCTTGTATATAGGAGCAGTATTATAGTAGTTATGTGACTGAGGAAGAAATTCTGAGTTTGCACCAGAGTCCAAAAACATATAATGTATGCCCACGAGCTAGGATGTGCGAGGTGAGGATAATTAGGCTACGGTATGCAGCATAGGGTTGCAAAAAGCCATGTAGAGATACAAGGATAATCCAAAAACGGAGATAAAGAAGCTTGCACTCACCAAAACCGCTGCGGTATAAGTCCGTTTTATTCCGTCTTGATAGACATGAGTGGGGAGGGGAAGTGAAGGCAGGGGCGTCCAGTGGCAAGTCCACTGGATGCCCCTGCCTTCACTTCCCCTCCCCACTCATGTCTATCAAGACTAAATAAAACGGACTTATACCGCAGTGGTTTTGGTGAGTGCAAGCTTCTTTATCTCCGTTTTTGGATTATAGTAGTTATATTCTTGTATATAGGAGCAGTATTATAGTAATTATATTCTTGTATATAGGAGCAGTATTATAGTAATTATATTCTTGTATGTAGGAGCAATATTATAGTAGTTATATTCCTGTATATAGGAGGCAGTATTATAGTAGTTATATTATAGTAGTTATATTCTTGTATATACAGAGGGCAGTATTATAGTAGTTATATTCTTGTATATAGGAGGCAGTATTATAGTAGTTATATTCTTGTATATAGGAGCAGTATTATAGTAGTTATATTCCTGTATATAGGAGCAGTATTATAGTAGTTAAATTCTTGTATATAGGAGCAGTATTATAGTAGTTATATTCTTGTATATAGGGGCAGTATTATAGTAGTTATATTCTGGTATATAGGAACCATAATTAATGTACCAGTGTGTTTAGTTGCCCTTTAAGAGCTCACCTTGGTAGCCGCCATTCCCCATGTGTTGCTGTTAGTATAATAATAATGGAGTTACTCTCTGAACAAGTGAGTCTCAAGTAATTAAAGTCCTTGACTCTCTCCTAGTGTTAAGCAGATTGCCATTCATTCGCTATACGGCAGACTTATAGCAGCAGCGACGCTTCCAGCCTAAACAACATTAGAGTCACTTTTGTTTAATGTGAAAAGTATTTGCATGCCATAAAGATCTTCTCAGAGCTCTGATTAAATATCGCCAGGGAATAAAGTTAATGAGTCACATTCCAGACTAAAAAGAGCACAATGTGTGGCTTTGTTTCGGCACTTGGCTCCTGCCAGCAGTTTGCAGTTTGCTGTAGGCAGTGACAAGTTTAAACAGCTCACAGAAAGTTTACCTGTCAGCTGGTGGTCACTGCTTATCTCCCTAATGCCTTCCCATTCTCCTGGATGCCACTGACCTCCCTCTTGCATAATTAGCAGCCGCATTGTGGCAGATTTCAGGCACGTTCCGCTTTACCATGCTGGAGGACTCCGCAAGTGATTCTGTTCATTTCAACCTCTCAGAAAAAAATATATATATATTAAAATGCTGCTTTAAAGGCGGTTTTAATAATGCAGAGTGAAAGAAGCAGATCTGTAATATCGCACACAACCTGAGGACAGGTGTGGCGCAGTTTTTGGATAAAGTAGTTTTTTTTTTTTGTTCGATTTTTTTTTTTTTTTTTTTTTTTTAAAGTCCTGTATAAACCCTTTAATTTCCCTTTACAAAATTGGAGGAAATTCTCTGATAATTTGAGATTCTGAAGAGTTGATTTTTTAAATCAATTGGTGTCAGAAATGTATACAGATTTGTAAATGATTTCTGTAAAAAAAAAAAAAAACTCAAGTCTTTCAGTACTTATCAGCTGCTGTATGCCCTCCGGGAAGTGATGTATTCTTTCTGGTCTACACAGTTCTCTCTGCTGCCACCTCTGTCCAGCAGTAGCAAATCCCCATAGAAACGTCTCCTGCTCTGGACAGTTCCTGACATGGACAGAGGTGGCAGCAGAGAGCACTGGGTCAGACTGGAAATAATACACCACTTCCTGCAGGACATACAGCTGCTGATAAGTACTGGAAGGCTTGGGATTTTTAAATAGAAGTAAATTACAAATCTATAAAACTTTCTGAAACCATTTAATTTGAAAGAAAATAATTTTGCTGGAGTATCCCTTTAAGTTCACTGTAAGATTGTGAGACTGGGTGTTGAGATATGCTGTACTGTGTGCGCCCTTACAGATACATTCTGTGCTGATATTTTATAGTTATGTCTGTTATGAAAATATTTTGTGATCTTTGCTGGGATTATTGTGTTATATTTATTTTAATTTCTTTTTGGTGACTTCTCTACAGTTCTCAGTAGCAGAGACCCCGGTGATTCACGCCATTGGCCCATCAGGTGGAGTTCCTGGTAAGAATCATCTCATCCCATTGTGTTGGTTTTGTGATTAAGGCGCCGTTCACACGGAGCAAAACAGGTGTAATCCCACCAGCCTTCCTGTCATAATGACAGTCTATGCAAGGCTCACGCGCCTCCTCTCTGGGCGTCTCTCTGAAGAATGGACATGTCGCACGAGCCTCCTATAGACTGTCATTATGACAGGGAGGCATTCGCCGCCACGGAATTACTCCTGTTTTGCTCTGTGTGAACGAAGCCTAAATTGGCAAAAACTGTATGTAAATTACTTTAACGAGGTACTCTGGAGGAAAAAAAAATGTTTATGAATGGTGTCAGAAATTTATAAATTATACAGATTTGTAATTTACTTCTATTTTAAAAAAAATCCACTCTTATAATCTGCTGTATGTCCTGCAGGACACGTTGCTCTCTGCTGACAGAAAGTTATACAGATTTGAAATTACTTCTGTTAAAAAACTGATAGAGGTTGGCTACTTTATTGTAAAATAGTTCAGTGTACAGTATTAGTAGGTGTACTCACTGTATATACTGACAGCAGCTCCCTGTGTACTCACTGTATATACTGACAGCAGCTCCCTGTGTACTCACTGTATATACTGACAGCAGCTCCCTGTGTACTCACTGTATATACTGACAGCAGCTTTCTGTGTATTCACTGTATATACTGACAGCAGCTTTCTGTGTATTCACTGTATATACTGACAGCAGCTCCCTGTGTACTCACTGTATATACTGACAGCAGCTCCCTGTGTACTCACTGTATATACTGACAGCAGCCCCCTGTGTACTCACTGTATATACTGACAGCAGCTCCCTGTGTACTCACTGTATATACTGACAGCAGTTCCCTGTATACTCACTGTATACTGACAGCAGCTCCCTGTGTACTCACTGTATATACTGACAGGAGGTCCCTGTGTACTCACTGTATATACTGACAGGAGGTCCCTGTGTACTCACTGTATATACTGACAGCAGTTCCCTGTATACTCACTGTATATACTGACAGGAGGTCCCTGTGTACTCACTGTATATACTGACAGCAGTTCCCTGTATACTCACTGTATACTGACAGCAGCTCCCTGTGTACTCACTGTATATACTGACAGGAGGTCCCTGTGTACTCACTGTATATACTGACAGGAGGTCCCTGTGTACTCACTGTATATACTGACAGCAGGTCCCTGTGTACCTCACAGAGCTAAAATGCTCTGTGGTAAGTCTGTTTATAAGATGGCCGACATGGAGGAGCATGTGACCATGCCCCACCCCCCCAGTCAGGGTCGGCGTCAGCCCGGGGCTTACCCGGGCAAGTGCCGGGGCGCACAGCGCCTCTAGGGCCCCAATGTTCAGCCCGCTCACTGTAGTTTAGGGTGAGTGCTGAACATCAGAAGACACAGGTGACGGAGCAGGACATGAGAGAGAAAAGGGTGAATGACCTGATCACATGACCCGAAGGTCCTCAACCTCAGTGTGGAGAGCAGCCCGACAGAGAGAAAGAGAGAGAAGACTGTCAGTGTCAGTCAGTATTTGTCAGTCAGTGTCTGTGTCAATAATGTGTTTGTGTATGTTAGTGGTGTCTCAAGTGATTGTGCATATAGTGTGGATTATGGGTGCATAAGTGGATGGACGAGGGGCCCGCTGAGGTTCTGTCGCTCGAGGGCCAGCAAAAGCCTGGAGCCGACCCTGCCCCCATCACTGAGCCTGTATTTGCCAATAAAGAAAGGCTGCACGCGACCCTCGTGAGCGGTAAGCCGCCATGACGGGGTGTCCAGCCATGAAGGGGTTAAAATTGGTAGAAAGGAAGTATAACGCGGGAGTTGCTAGGGGAGGGGACAAGGAGGGGACAGAGTTTACTTAAGGGACTGGCTCTCTCCTCATGGTAACACTCGGGAGGAGAGAGCAGTGTGAAGAGTGTCAGGGAGATTGGCAGTTAGGGAAAGATCTGGCCTACCATGTCTCTGGCTGCCTTGCTGGATCAGCTGCGGGAGGCGGCCGCTTCGGCTGCAGACCGCGGCTTGTTTGAAGAACAGATTCGGGCGGCGCTCCGTCCGGTGCCGTCCGGCGATGCTGGCGGGGGATCCCTGGCCCGGTCAGGTGAGGGTTCTGGTGCGGCCGAGCTCCAGATTGATCCCCTCTCCCCCTCCTCCCCCCCTCCCCGCCAGCGGAGCTCCCGGCGCTCCCGGCCGCCGACACGGCTCAGCCCGGAGGCGGGCGTTAGAACCCGGCGACAGCATGTGAGCCCCTCCGGGGACCCTACAGGCCAGGCTCCGCCTCCTCCTCGCACCGGTCGCGGGGCCCGGCCTGGGAGGAATCCGAGGAAGCGGCCGGGTTCTGCGGAGCGGGGGAGGCTGAGGCTGCGGGCCCGTGGCTCCCCTCCCCCCTCCTGTCGTCCTGCACCTGCTGCTGCGGCTAGCTCCCCTGGCGATGATCCAGTCGGGGGAGGAGCCTGTCGCCCGCCCCCGGCAGGGGGGCGTCCTGGTACTTCGCGCTGGCCCACGGTCCGGGCCGGGCGCAGGGATGTCGGCCTCAATGCCATCGGTTCCCCTTCTTGGGAGCCACCGGGTCCCAGTGGGCCCAGGAGTGTCGTGGCGGCGGGGGGCTCGGGGGCCCCTGCTCCGGTCCATCAGTGCCGAACCTGCAGCGGCCAGCCCAGTTCTGCTCCCTCTCAGAGAGTGGTGGACGACGGCGCAGCGGCAAGTGAGAGCGGTCGTCATGGAGATCCCGGACCTCCGGCTGGCGGGAACACAGCGCCCGGGCAGCCTGGTGAGTTGTCTCTTGTGATGTCTTCTGTGTCTGATGTAATTAGGGGGGAGGTGGGGGGTAGGGCCCCCATGGTTGCTGGCCCTGGGGGGGTTGGGGGGGGGGGTGCGCCCGGTGATAGCGCTATGTGGCATGAATTGTTTAGTGGTTTTAGGGCATATTTGGCGGGAGGGGGCAGGGGGCCAGTGGGGGGTACGTCGCCGGCGGTGGCATGGACTGACGCGGAGATACCAGCGGGGGGTAGGGCGTTGGAAGTAGGGGGTCCAGGGGGTGTGGCGGTTGCAGTGCAAACGGATAAGGATAGGGAGGTGGATTGGGTGAGGATGGATGATCGGGCTCGAGGGGAGGTGTATGTGTGTTTTGAGGGGCCGTTGGGGGCCCACCTGAAGCAGGAGGTGAGGGACAAGATTGGCCGGGATGAGTACGTGGAGATTTTCTCCCTTCTCCCGTTGGATAAGTTCAATCTTGACAAAGGGAAGCGATTTGAGAGTAAGAAGGAAGAGGAGGAGAAGCGCCGGTGGCGTCTTATTCCTCAGACCTTCTCTAATTGGCTCCAGGCGTTTGCGATCTTGGCCAGCGTGATCGGCGACAAGGCGCCGCAGAACTGCGCGGCTTTGTTTTGCTACTTGGACTCAATTGGGGAAGCTCAGCGTGTTTATGGGGGCCAGTTTTGGCTCCGCTACGACGAACAGTTTCGTCAGCGTAAGGCGGTCAGGCCCAGTATTCGCTGGGACCAAAAAGATATTGGTCTGTGGCTGCGGGTAATGGGTTCGGCGCGTTATGGTCAGCCCTTTCAGGGGGGGGCCGGCTCGGCCGGCCACGCAGGACCGTCCGGACAGGCCTCGCCAGCGGGGAGCGGCAAGTCCGGTTTGTGCTGGCTCTTTAACGAGGGCCAGTGCAAATACGGGGGCGCCTGTAAATTCAAGCATGTCTGCGGGACTTGTGGTGGGACATCGCACGGCACGGCGCGGTGTTTTAGAAAAGGCAAGGGGCGAGGGGGCGGTAGTTCTGGTCATGGGGGTGACGCCGGTGAGGGTGGGCGCGATGCGACCGTTTCTAGATAGATTCCCGGATAGGGGGAAGGCGTTGTTGCTGTTTGACGGTTTTACTTGTGGCTTTGTCATCCCGGCCCCTCCTTATGAGGTGCCTTTCTCGTTGCGCAATTTGAAGTCGGCGTATTTGCATCCGCGGGTGGTTCAGGAAAAATTGGACAAGGAGGTGGCCATGGGGCGGATGGCAGGGCCTTTTGAGTCACTCCCCTTGTCCAATTTGGTTGTTTCTCCGCTGGGGGTCGTTCCTAAGAAGGAGCCGAATAAATTTCGGCTCATTCACCATCTGTCATACCCTCATGGTCAGTCGGTGAATGATGGTATAGACCCTGAACTTTGTTCGGTGGTTTATACGTCTTTCGACGCCGCTGTGGCATGGGTGCGGGACTATGGGCAGGGGGCTCTGCTGGCCAAGACGGACATTGAGTCCGCTTTCCGCCTGTTACCCGTACACCCTGACAGCATGAGGCTGTTAGGTTGTCATTGGGAGGGAAAGTTTTATGTAGATCGTTGCCTCCCAATGGGTTGCTCGTTGTCTTGCGCTTATTTTGAGGCGTTTGGTTCTTTCCTGGAATGGGCGGTGCGGGACCTGGCGGGCTTGAAGTCAGTCATTCACTACTTGGACGACTTTTTGTTCGTGGGGCCGCCCGACTCGCCCATTTGTGGAACTTTGTTGGGTACCATGGAGTGGGTTGCCGGTCAGTTTGGGGTCCCCTTGGCTTCGGAAAAAACAGAGGGTCCGGCGACGGCACTAAAGTTCTTGGGGATCGTGATTGATTCCTGTAGAATGGAGTGCCGGCTGCCGGAGGATAAACTTGTGGCCCTGAAGGCCGAGGTGCGGCGGGCGCAAGGATTACGAAAAATCACTCTGAAGGAGCTGCAATCCTTGCTGGGCAAATTGAATTTTGCCTGCAGGATTATGCCAATGGGACGAGTTTTTTGTAGACGGCTGGCGGGGGCGACGGCTGGGGTGCGGGCGCCTCATCATTTTATTAGGTTGACGGTTGAGCATCGGGACGATTTGGCTGTGTGGGCGGGGTTCTTGGATACCTATAACGGTAGGTCGTTGATGTTGGCCCCGGTGGTGGATTCAGTTGATTGGGAGTTGTTCACGGATGCGGCTGGGAGTGTGGGTTTCGGGGCATACTGCCAAGGGCAGTGGTGCGCGGGGTCCTGGCCGGGATCATGGGAGCAGGCGGGTCTGGTGCGGAATTTGGCTTTCCTGGAGTTGTTCCCGATTGTGGTGGCGGTGGGTGTCTGGGGCGACAGGTTTAGGGACAGGAAAGTCAGATTTCACTGTGATAATGAGGCTGCGGTGTCTGCGGTGAACACTGGATCTGCATCTTCGCCTCCAGTAGTGCGCCTGTTGCGACATCTGGTTCTTAGTTGCTTGTCTTTGAATGCGTGGGTGGTGGCGGTGCACGTGCCAGGAGTAAAGAATGACATTGCCGACTCTCTTTCTCGCCAGCAGTGGGAGCGTTTTCGAGCCCTGGCTCCGGAGGCCGACGAGGAGGGGATCCCGTGCCCGCCACACCTGTGGACTCTGGTCTGTTGATGGTTGGTGGACTGATTCGGTCGTCTCTGGCGTCTGCTACATGGAGGTCGTATTCGGCGGATTGGGTGGTCTGGGAGGAGTGGTTGTGCGGTTGGGGAGGTGCTTGCTCTGATGGTGACAGGACTTTGGCTGTGTTGGGCTGGTTGGGTAGCGTGGCTGGGGGCGGTTGGTCGGTGGCCAGGGTCAATCGTTTCATGTCAGCGTTGGTTTTCTGGCTTAAAGTGCGAGGGTTGCGGGATATCACGAAGGAGTTTTTGGTGGTGCAGGCTTTGAAGGGTTTTCGTAGGGGCAAGGTGCGCCCGGACTCGAGAAGGCCTGTTTCGTTTGCGTTGTTGGAAAGGATTGTGGGCTGCTTGGGGGGGATTTGTCGGTCGCAGGGAGAGTTCCTTTTGTTTCGTTTGGCTTTTTCGTGGGCTTTTTTCGGGGCTTTGAGAGTGGGTGAGTTGGTGTCTCCGTCGGGTAGTCGGCCGGGAGGCTTGTTGCGGGAGGACGTGGTGCTTGAGGATGGTCGGGTGTTGTTCTGGATTCGTCGCTCCAAGACGGATCAGGACGGACGGGGGCGTCGGGTTGCGCTAGGGGCAGTGGCTGGTTCGGCGGTTTGTCCGGTGCGGTGCTTGCGGGAGTTTTTGGAGGTTAGAGGTTTGCAGGGTGGCCCATTGCTGCGCCATGCGGGGGGTACATTCCTGTCGAGGTTTCAGTTTTCTGCCATTTTCCGGAAGTGTTTGGTTTCTTTGGGGTTGCTCCTCATTCATTCAGGATCGGGGCGGCGACCGAGGCAGCGAGCTGGGGCCTCAGTGCTGAGGTGGTTAGGCGGATTGGGCGGTGGGAGTCGGGGCGCTATAGATCATATGTGCGCCCGCAGTTGGTTTAGGTGGTCTGGGCTTCGCTTATAGTTGAGTGACGCACGGCATGTTGTGTTTTTCTTCTCGTTACAGGTCCCCCCTTTTTAGTGTGGATTTTGGGCCATTCTTATGTGGTTCGGGGAGCGCAGAGGGCGGAGGTCACGCCGGATGGTCGACAGCTCGGTTTTTCCCGAAATGTGGCGGTGCTCCGATGGTTGGGAAAGGGGGGCATGCTGTGGAACCGGGCGCTGCCAGACTTCCAGCGGTATGTGGGGTTGGATAGAGCCCCTGATGTGCTTGTGTTCCATTTGGGGGGGAACGATTTGGGAAGCCGTCCTTTCAGGGAATTGATCCGGGATATACGCTATGATATCCTGCGCTTATGGGTGGCTTGGCCGCACGTGCGGGTGGTGTGGTCGGATATTGTCCCGAGGCAGTGCTGGCGGAAGGCTCGGTCGGTTGAACGTCTGAACAAGGCCCGAGTTAAGGTGAACAGAGCAATTGGAGGTTTTTTGGCCCGGAATGGCGGTGTGGTGGTGCGGCATCTGGATTTTGAGGCCGGGCAGGGCAACTACTGGCTGGGGGATGGTGTTCACCTCAACGCGGTGGGCACCGATTTGTGGGCGTTGAGAGTTCAAGAAGGGATTGAGCGGGCCCTGGTCTTGGTGGGGGGCTCACATACTTGAGGTTTCAAGGTATGTTCGTGGTGGCGGGTGTAGAGGGTCCTTGGGGTTGGTCTTGGATTCTGATTTGGGGGTACATGGGTAGCAATCCTCTGATGTACTGGTATCATCAGGGGAAGTTCTGGGCTCCTGCCAGTGTGGTGTCACGGGGAGCGGAGTTATAGTTATGGTCAATACAGCCATCTGCTGAGCTTTATATAGAGGGTGTGGGGCCTTTGAGCCGGTAGCGGGCGGCTGGAGGTTTAAATTGATGGGGAGCAGATTGGTTGGGAAATTGGAGCCCCAAGGACCCCCTGCACATTAAGAAGGCTCGATATATATATACGTATCTAACATTACTTGTTTGGCCGTTGGATATGTATATATATATATTTATTTCTATATTTAGTTTTAATATTTGGAGTTAATGTTTGGTGCAATATTTTGTATGTTGTTTTGTTAATAAAATGGCTGCTGTGGCCAATTTTTTCCAAGCAGGTTTCTGTGTCTTATTCGGGGACGAGAGGGTTGGTCCAGCGGAAGGGGGGAAGGGAGGTTTCTTACTGTAAGGTAAAGGAATGGTCTGGGCTACCCCCTGTCAAGAAAGGCTGCACGCGACCCTCGTGAGCGGTAAGCCGCCATGACGGGGTGTCCAGCCATGAAGGGGTTAAAATTGGTAGAAAGGAAGTATAACGCGGGAGTTGCTAGGGGAGGGGACAAGGAGGGGACAGAGTTTACTTAAGGGACTGGCTCTCTCCTCATGGTAACACTCGGGAGGAGAGAGCAGTGTGAAGAGTCCCGCCCACCCTCCCTTATTTTTGGCCGTGGGTGCCTGTACGTTTGGGTATGTGGGAGGGGGGTTTTGTTTCTCTCGTCATGGCAGCTGTGGCGGGTGTAGAGGGTCCTTGGGGTTGGTCTTGGATTCTGATTTGGGGGTACATGGGTAGCAATCCTCTGATGTACTGGTATCATCAGGGGAAGTTCTGGGCTCCTGCCAGTGTGGTGTCACGGGGAGCGGAGTTATAGTTATGGTCAATACAGCCATCTGCTGAGCTTTATATAGAGGGTGTGGGGCCTTTGAGCCGGTAGCGGGCGGCTGGAGGTTTAAATTGATGGGGAGCAGATTGGTTGGGAAATTGGAGCCCCAAGGACCCCCTGCACATTAAGAAGGCTCGATATATATATACGTATCTAACATTACTTGTTTGGCCGTTGGATATGTATATATATATATTTATTTCTATATTTAGTTTTAATATTTGGAGTTAATGTTTGGTGCAATATTTTGTATGTTGTTTTGTTAATAAAATGGCTGCTGTGGCCAATTTTTTCCAAGCAGGTTTCTGTGTCTTATTCGGGGACGAGAGGGTTGGTCCAGCGGAAGGGGGGAAGGGAGGTTTCTTACTGTAAGGTAAAGGAATGGTCTGGGCTACCCCCTGTCAAGAACACTGGGGGCGGAGCATAGTCACATGCTCCTCCATGTCCGCCATCTTATAGCCTCACCACAAATCAGGGCAGCACAGCCTGGAGAAGGGGAGTCTGATTTTAGCTCTATGAGGTACACAGTATATACAGTGAGTACACTTACTAATAATGCACACTGAGCAATTTTACTATAAAGTGGCCAAACCCTTGAAGTCTTCCAGTGCTTATCAGCTGCTGTATGCCCTGCAGGAAGTGGTTTATTCTTTCCAGTCTGACACAGTGCTCTCTGCTGCCACCTCTTTCCATGTCAGAAACTGTCCAGATCAGGAGAGATTTTCTTTGGGGATTTGCTGCTGCTCTGTACAGTTCCTGACATGGACAGAGGTGGCAGTAGAGAGCACTGTGTCAGACTGGAAAGAATACACCACTTGTCCTGCAGGACATACAGCTGCTGATTGAATTTTTTTTTAATAGAAGTAGTCAATATAACTTTCTGACATCAGTTGATTTGTTTTCTCAGGAATACCCCTTTAAATAATGTAATATTATTGAATATTCGTTCCTGCTAAGGCCCCTCCCCTCCCACGACATCACTCAGTCAAAGCCTCATTCCACCATACACAATTATCAACATGGACCCAAAGTTATTTATTAGCTTGGTAGCATGATGTTTCCTTCATTGCTGTGTATTCTGTAGGGAACATCATTGAACTGTCTGGGAGGATTATGACCAGCAACTATGAAGACTATGATTTTAATGTTGACTCCATTGAAGGGTATGTACTGTGTGATAACAACTGGTTGTGGTAATGAAGATTGGGCAAAACATCCTATGCCAACAGCAAAATGTATTTATCACTTTAGTATAGTATGGAGCTGGTGACATCATTGGGATGTATGATATCGTCACATTACTTTTATTTAAAAATCCCAAGTCTTCCCAGACTTACCAGCTGCTGTATGTCCTGAAGGAAGTGGTGTATTCTTTCCAGTCTGACACAGTGCTCTCTGCTGCCACCTCTGTCCATATCAGGAACAGTGGGCTAATTTTGTGTTACTTCCACAATACCTCAGGATGGGGCACACATTATATATGATTTACTTGGAGGTGACTTTTCTCCTGTTAACTCTGCTACATCTGTTCTTATTTATTATACAGTCCTATAATTCTGACATCTGACCAGGAGAGATGGAGCTCAGTTTGCACATTGGTTGATACGATCTCTCAAAGCATGTAAGTTAGTCACTGGAATTATAGGAACGTGCTAGAGCACTAAACCCCCTGCATATACATCAATGTAAGATGTAGCATTCTAGCTGCTTGCAGCCACCATTAGAGGGCGCTGTGGAACTTACTGCATACTGATAGGTACCATGTGTAAAATACACATCACTACTTTGTCTTCTTTTCGTAGTTACCCCATACATGTCAAAGGAGACATCGGAAGCCTCCGGTGTAAGACAAAGGGCAATTACATAGGTGAGTAGTCACCCACATGAGTATCCAAAGTATGGCGAAATTTTTTTTTACATTCTCCATTAAGAGTTTCACATTATCTTACCACTCCTTCCTATGGATTTCATAATAAATGTTTTTTTCTAGTATGCATATTCTGTGTAGTCAGTATAGAAATATTCATGGCCAGAGTTTAGGGAATAGTCATGAGCGCACAAACCTAAAGGGGCTTTTCACAAAAAAAAATTAATCTTTCAAACCAACTGGCCCCAGTCCCAAGTGCTTGAGATTTGTAATTTACCTCTATTAAAAAAATCTAAAGTCTTCTAGTACTTATCAGCTGCTTTATGCCCTGCAGGAAGTGGTGTATTCTTTCCAGTCTCACACAGTGCTCTCTGCTGCCACCTCTGTCCATATCAGGAACTGTCCAGAGCAGTAGCAAATCCCCATAGAAAACCTCTCCTGCTCTCCAGAATGGAAATAATACCACTTCCTGCAGGACACAAAGCAGCAGATAAGTACTGGAAGACGAGATTGTTTTTTATATAGAAGTAAATTACAAATCCTTGGTACCAGTTGATTTAAAAGAAAATTTATTTTGGTGACTCTGAGCTGATCAGCCCGATTATACAGTTATTTGGCATACACCCCCATCAATGTAAAACACCACACCCCCTGACTGTGTAATCACACCCATCACCTGATAGCCACTCCCAATATTAAAGTTAGCTTCACGCCCATCTGACTATTAACTACATTGTCAGACAAAGTATAAACCCAGGAAAGGGAGGGATACAGAAACTGCATAGAGGCTTAGGGCATCCTAAGCTGTTTCATGCCAGTCATGCTTCATTTTTTCAGGCTTGGTTACAGGTCCCAATTACCTGCAATACTAGATGCAGCCTGTAGACAAGATGGGCGCTGTTTCTGGAAAAATATAGGAATTGTTTATCTTGTAAAGTTTGGAAAACCTCTTTATTAATAGTCTTTTATATCCCTCCTCACAGGCTCACAGAACATCACATTTTCCATATTCAACAAAGGAAAGTAAGTTCATCCATTATAATATGGGGGTGACTTGTTAGAGGAGCTTTTTTACAATGACCCTTAAATCTCAAATCTATTTGGCCCATCTTTTTGTTGGTAAGGATGTCATAAAATCTGTCGTGTCTTATTGTCATTGTGTGATCTCCCCCAGGTCCATAGTGAGCAAAGAAGCCTGGAGAGTCGGCGCAAAACAAGAGCTATTCCTATATCAAACATTCCCAGGTACAGTCTCTTTCTCTTATATAGACAAGAGTATATCCTATACATACTCAAGAAGCCTGACAATTGTGTGACAAGACCAATGGCAGAGATTATTCGAGTTGTCTTATAGAAGTAATATAGTGTAGTGGCCCATAGCAACCAATCACAGCTCAGCTTTCATTTTACTAGAGCAACATGAGAAGTGAAAGCTGACCTGTGATTGGTTGCCATGGGTAACAATGATGATCTTGCTATAAAATGTCACAATAAATCTCCCCCAGTTTTTATTGGATTCCATCAGGGATAAGGGAATCCAACTTCTGGGATCCCCAGCAATCAAGAGAATCGCTGAGTGTTCCAGACTTGCCGAACTGTTCGGGTTTGCCAAAGTTCTCCGAACGCTTGGCATTTGACTCCAAATGGCTGGAGAAGTTGGATTCCGCTCTAGGGCTGCTAACAAAACATGGATACAGCTTATGACCTATGGCTGTATCCATGTTTTTTAGGACTCTCAAGGGTGGCAGGGAGTCAAATGCAAGTGTTCAGGTTTCGAGAACGCTGCCAAATCAAAAAACTTCGACAAGTCTGCTGAAAATTAAGGCTGGGTTCACACTACGTTTTTGCAATCCGTTTTTTTTTTGCAAAAACAGATAAAAAAAAAGGATGAAAAAACTGATGCATTTGTGTGCATCCATTTTGATCAGTTTTTTCATTGACTTCTATGATAAAAAAAAAGGATCCGTTTTTTTAATGGACACAAAAAATGAGGTTGACTACGTTTTTATGTACCTTAAAAAAAATTGATCCATTTTGATCCTTTTTTTTTTTATAATGTAAGTTGATAGAAAAATGGATCAAAATAGATGCACTCAAAAGAATCATTTTTTTTCATCGGTTTTTAGCAAAAAAAAAACAGATGAAAAAAAAAGGAATGCAAAAATGTAGTGTGAACCCAGCCTAATAGTGGTATATGCACTGGCACTCTATCCAAACTCTGGCTTGACTGGTTGACTGGTTTTGCAGGTTTGTGATCACAACTATTGTACAGTTTATAATAAATGTTTTTTTGTTGTTGTTTAACAACAAGTGTGAATTCTTCTTCTTTGGTAGCAAAAATTAATACACTTTCTTATTTTCGGGGAAACACAGTAGTTAAACAGGTGAAAGGCTTTTAAAATGATTATTAATCCATCTCTTTAACAGATTTGCGAATGTTACGGATGTTTTATCCACAAAAATTACAGAAGTTTCCATAGACTTCTGTGGGACAATCTGCCAATTTTGGTCCGTAGTAGAGCTTGTCAGTAATTTTTTGCAGATCTGTAAAACATGGATTATGGACCTGTTAATCTATGGACAGTGTGAAAAGTCCAAAAGAAATCAATGGGCTCTAAATTTGTCCATCATTGTGGATCCACACAACATGTGAATGTAGCCTTACTTGACCCCAGCTTCGGTGTATTTCATTGGTTAAGATTATAGAGATGAGCGAACCTGGAGCATGCTCAAGTCCATCCGAACCCGATCGTTCGGCATTTGATTAGCGGTGGCTGCTGAAGTTGGATAAAGCCCTAAGGCTATGTGGAAAACATGGATATAGTCATTGGCTGTATCCATGTTTTCCAGACAACCTTAAGGGGTGCTCCAGCGTGGGGGCACTTTTTTGGAGGGACCGGGGAGGAGGTGGATGAAATAAAAGACGTTCACTTACCTCCCCGGTTCCAGCGGCGGGTCCCGCATCACAGCGCTCCGGTCCCCGGTTCCCGGCCACTTCCGGGTGTCTGACATGGGCCCGAGACGTGACGTCTCAGGTCCGCTCAGCCACTCAGTGAAGGAGGCGGGATCCGTGTGAAGTCCGCTCGGATTCCGCCTCCTTCACTGAGTGGCTGAGCGGCCCTGAGACGTAGCGTCTCGGGCGGCGTCAGACACCCGGAAGCGGCCGGGAACCGGGGACCGGAGCGCCATGATGCGGGACCCGCCGCTGGAACCGGGGAGGTAAGTGAGCGTCTTTTATTTCAGCCACCTCCTCCCCGGTCCCCCCAAAAAAGTGCCCCCCGTCGGAGCACCCCTTTAGAGCTTTATCCAAGTTCAGCAGCCACCGCTAATTAAATACCGAAAGTTCGGGTTCGGATGGACTCAAGCATGCTCGAGGTTCGCTCATCTCTAGTTAAGAAGTAACATACTGGATCAATGTCATGTTTCTATTGTAGATATAAGATCCATATATCCAGATATAGGAAGTATCGGGGGAGGAACAGACATCACCATCACAGGAGACTTCTTTATGGACTCAGTAAAAGTCAGTATTGCAGGTAAACAAATGTGAATTTTCAGCTATAAACTGTTAAAGGGGACCTGTCACCATTCCCAAACAGTTTGTTTTAGCAAATACATGCAATGCCCTTGAAATAATATTTCTGGATCACCTATTCTTATTTGATGTTATTCTTAATAGAAATCTATGACTTAATAACCAAGTGGATGTTATTAGTTGTGGCCGTATCCCTACACACTGGGCAGCTCTGATTGGATAGTGTTATCCCCCAGTTCGTTATTGAGTCATGTACTGTATTTCTAGCAAGAATAAAGGTCCCAATGACACCATGCAATCTTTATCCATGCGCGGCCGCAAATGAGTCCTGATCATCAAGATCAGCTCTCATTTGCATTGCCTTTAAAAGGCATAATGACCCTATTCCACGGGTCGTCATAGAGGAGCAAACGAGCGCTGTCAGCGCTTGTTTGCTGCTCGTTCCCCGCTCGCTGACGCCGCCATTCCACGCAGCAGTGAGCGGGTGAGTGCGGGAGGGCAGGGAGCTGCGGGGGAGCTGCCCGGGTGATCACTAATCGTCCGGGCAGCCCATAGGATACAGCAGCGTCTGCTGCCGATGCTCCTACTCAACGGAGCGGCGGCAGCAGATGGCTGCTATATCAGTCGCTTGTTTTTCAACATGTTGAAAAACAAGCGACTGCAACAATCAGCCAACATGAACAATGTCGGCTGATCGTTGCACTCTATTCCACGGGACGATTATCGTCCGTAGCGGCCGATATCGGCCGATAATCATTCCGTTTAATAGGGCCTTAAGTCGCACAGTCACGCCACACGAACTATTGCAGCATCGTTTGTACAGTCATTAAAGGACAAGTCTTAGAGGTCATTTACACATTGTGTGCATGGTTATGGACAATGTGCTGCAGAATGGATTGCGGAAACTACTGATGTCATCATTCTCTCTAAAAATTAAAATCTACCGTCTACTGCTACTGTCTTGTCAGTACAGTTCCGCAAAGATTTAAAGGGAATCTGTCACTAGGTTAATTTTACCTTAAAGGAGGGCAGCATAAACAAGTCACAGTAATGCTGTACAGATCGGTGCATTACTTACATCATTCTGTTCAGCAGTTCTACTAATATGCAGGAGAATAGGATTCTTGCTACACCCCTCCCTCCGCCCTCCAGCTGCTGATTGACAGTTGTCTGCCTATACACCGCATGGATAGATAACTGCCAATCAGCAGCTGGTGGGCGGAGTTTTCTGCCTCATGAATATCCAGGACTACTGGGCTCATGCACATAAAGGAGAGGACTACTTATTGTCCATGTTATTCAAGAGAATAACTCTGGATCAGCTGCACAGACATAAGTGATACATTATTCTGTTCAGCTTCTCATTCACTAGTTTATGCCACCCATAGATAGGACGGCACAGACCTGCTGACAGAGTCTCTTTAAAGTGTGTCTCTTTAAAGCTTGATGGTGGGAGTCCTGAATTCGGGTCCATAGCACATTGTCCGTGCACTAACTATACTTACGGAACGTGTGACTGCACCCTTAATCTCTCCTTTGTGCGCGTTCCTCCATTCATTTGCAATTAAATACCTGAACGTGCGAACGCAGCCTCCACAGGTTAGGGTGTTCCCATAGTTCATAGATCATAAACAAGTTTTTTTCTTCTGAAATTCTTCCTTTGCTTCAGTTTCAAAAACTGCATCTAAAAACCTGACTGTGTGAACACACACATAACATGTCTTTAGTCCTGATGTTTGAAGCAATTGCTGCTTCCTCTGTCTCTCTGTGTGCTAAGGTGGCCCACATCAGCTGATATCACTGGGAGACACTGCGCCATGATGTGTCTCATGGTGCCCAAATAAATCAATGGATGACTGTATAGAACAAAGTAGGAAGGATTCTTACTTAGCAGCTCTGACTAATACAGAGGGACCCAGTCTGTAAGATCCCTAATATTGTCCATATAGGTCATACAGACATGAGTTGTCCTCTTAATACCATTGCTACCATTTTTATATTTCTGAAAATGTACAGTTTTTATGTCTGTTTAATATAACAGGAAACGTCTGCAAGATCAAATCCCAGTCCCCACAAATCCTAGTGTGTACGACCGGCCCTTACGGACAATACGGTAACGCTCCATATCCAGGTAATGCGTGGTTGTACTTTTTTTTCCCTATATGAGTGATTGTTAAACATACAAAAAAGAGCATGAATAGTAAAAAAACATATAAACTGGCTTCTGGTGTAGAGTATTGTGGACAGAGTGTCATATGGAAGCAGGTGCAACCAGGCCCTGGGGGTTTGTAGAGAAGAAAGACTTGAGATTTTTAAATAGAAGCAAATTACAAATCTATATACATTTCTGAAATGAGTTGATTTGAAAGAAAAAGATTTTTGGTGGACAACCCCTTTAATAATTGTGCAATAAATTTACCTTTTATTATTGCTGTAATATTTAGTATATCCTGTGTCTTGCTGCAGGTAACAGAGGACTTCTCTATGAGATGTGGGTTGGATCACATACTACAGATACAGACACGTTTTCTGTTCAGCAACGTTCAATAGTCCTCAATGCCAGCTCCCCATCAGATGTCTTTTTAGTGCCAGGTCGGCCATTCAGGTACATAATATGTGATGTAATAAGACCAGGGGCGGTCTTGGCATTTCTGGGGCCCCAAGCGAAGTTATGTCTGGGGCCCCCCCTTCCACAACAATAGACCGCTGTGTGTTGCCCCCAGTAGTATATACCCCTTGTGTGCTGCCCCCAATAGTATATGCCCCTTGTCCTGCCCCCAGTAGTATATACCCCTTGTTTGCTTCCCCCAGTAGTATATAGACCCCTGTGTGTTTCCCCAGTTATATATAGCCCCCGTGTGCTCCCCCAGAGGTATATAGACCTCATGTGTGCTGCCCCAGTTGTATATAGACCCCCTGTGTGCTGCCCCCAGTTTTATATACCCCCTGTGTGCTCCCTTACTAGTATATAGGCCCCTGTGTGCTCCCTCAGGGGTATTTAGCCCCCCTGTGTGCTCTCCCACTTGGATATAGACCTCCTGTGTGCTCCCCCACTTGGATATAGACTCCTGTGTGCTCCTCCAGTAGTATATAAACCCCCTGTGTGGTTCTCCCAGTAGTATATAGACCCCCTGTGTGCCCCACCAGTATTATATAGCCCTCTTGTGTGCTGCCCCAGTAGTTTACAGACCCCTGTGTGCTCCCCCAGTTATATATAGACCACCTGTGTGCCTCACAAGTAGTATATAGACCCCCTGTATGTTCCACCAGTAGAATATAGACCCCCTGTGTGCCCCACCAGTAGTATATAGACCCCTGTGTGCTCCCCCAGTATTATATAGCCCCCCTGTGTGCTCCCCCACTTGGATATAGACCTCCTGTGTGCTCTCCAAGTTGTATATAGACCCCATTCTGCTGCCCCAAGTAGTACATAGACCCCCTGCGTGCTGCCCCCTAGTAGTATATAGACCCCTCTGTGAAGCCCCATTAGTCTATAGCCCCCCTGTGTGTTCCCCCTATTATATAGCCCCCCTGTGTGCTCCCCCCATTTATATAGACCCCCGATGTGCGCTCCCCCAGTTAAACAGACCCCTGTGGGCTCCCCCTCCCATATGTTATATAACACAATAAAACAAACACTTATACTCACCTGGGTCCGGGCGTCTCCTCTTCTCATCACTCTTGTGGCCGCAGGAAGGGTTTTCCCTGCGATCACAAGAGGCCGCACTCCCCTTGCCCTGGCGCCGATGCTCCAGTAATGTCACTGGAGTGACGGCACCATAAGGACAAAGCTGCCACTTGTGACCGCAGGGAAAACCCTTCCTGCGGCCACAAGAGTGACTGACAGGAAGGGAGCCAATGTCTCCCGCCCTGTCAGTGCTGCTGCATGTAACTATGAGTGCTCATAGTTACAGTTCAGATGGCAGCAGCCCTGTCCAGCGGTCTTGAGCACAAGAGCGGGGCATGGGGGCCCCCCTGAATGTTGGGGACCCCAAGCAATCGCTTGGGGTGCTTGGTGCCAAAGACCGCCACTGAATAAGACCTTTATATGTTATTTTCGCCAGTACATTATTCAGTCCAGCTGTAATGCTTTTACAGTAAAGAAGCCTTCCTACAGTAAAGAAGTCTTCCTTCGAAGCTTGGGACTAAACCTTTTCTTCTCTTATTGGAGATGGAACCCAGTTGAATCTTAGGATATTTCAAATTATGGCTATGTTCACACAACTTCGTACTATTCATGGAATAAACGGCCTTTCTTTTTATACTGCAATGATAATCATTGAGGTCAATGGAACAATGGCTGTTGTTTTCACACAACGGCTGTTGTTCTATTGACTTTAATGCATATCATTACAGTATGAAAATAATGGTTGATGTTTTAATGAAAAACAACGGCCATTCTTTAAAAAAAAAAAATAGTACGTTGTGTGAACATAGCTTAAAATTAAAACCAGGTCAATTGAAAAAACAAACAAACAAAAACTTTCCATTGTGTGAACTGACAGTTCTGTGCGGCCGCTGTTCGATGAATATTTCTGTGGCCGCCAAGGATCCTGGCCGGAGTGTACTATGTGTATACACTCCAGCCGGGATTTTGACTGTAGTGCAACATAAATTTTCTATTAATCACGGTCATTGTTGCAAATCGGCAAATCCTTGAATTGATATAAAACGTGTTGGTGGATAGAGCACACACCTAATCCAATACTTATTAGTAAATGTCCCCCTAAGGCTAAGTTCACACAACGCATTTATTCAATTAATACCGGCCGTAGTTGCAGAAAGTGTCACAGAACGGCTGGTGTCATACACAGTGTGACCCCGGCCTAAGAGTATATACAGCCTCTCTGTTCATATATAATCTACATTCTATACACAGAGCCAGATTAAGTGGTTTCTTTGTATCTCCGACCACCAACAACTACACGTTCTGGATACAATCAGACAGTGAAGCCCGGCTCTACATAAGTCCATCACAGGAAGAGGAAACTAAGGTAACATAGGAGCAACTATAAAATTGTTTTTTTTTCTGCAGTCTGATGATGTCATCAAACCCGGGGCACTAATAAAGTGTGTGATATTTACTTACAACATGATTTTATAATTTACATGTACTGTATAGAATGATTCTACACAAAGAGAAGAGTTACTGTGTACATACATTACATTACTGATCCTGTACTGATCCTGAGTGACATCCTGTATTATGCTCCAGAGCTGCACTCACTATTCTGCTGGTGAGGTCACTGTGTACATACATTACATTACTGATCCTGTACTGATCCTGAGTGACATCCTGTATTATGCTCCAGAGCTGCACTCACTATTCTGCTGGTGGGGTCACTGTGTACATACATTACATTACTTATCCTTTACTGATCCTGAGTGACATCCTGTATTATTCTCCAGAGCTGCACTCACTATTCTGCTGGTGGGGTCACTGTGTACATACATTACATTACTTATCCTGTACTGATCCTGAGTGACATCCTGTATTATTCTCCAGAGCTGCACTCGCTATTCTGCTGGTGGGGTCACTGTGTACATACATTACATTACTGATCCTGTACTGATCCTGAGTGACATCCTGTATTATACTCCAGAGCTGCACTCACTATTCTGCTGGTGGAGTCACTGCTGCACTCACTATTCTGCTGGTGGGGTCACTGTGTACATGCATTACATTACTGATCCTGTACTGATCCTGAGTTACATGCTGTATTATACTCCAGAGCTGCACTCACCATTCTGCTGGTAGGGTCACTGTGTACATACATTACATTACTGATCCTATACTGATTTAGAATTTCCCTATATTGTGTCCTAGGTTGAAATTGCCTCCATACCACATGGCATCACCACTTGGTCTGACCACTGGGAGCTGGACTGGGATGTCCACTGGAATCAGAAGTCCCCCAAAATGGAACTTTTCCATGGCAAAAAATATTACATTGAAATGTTACAGTATGGAGCAGGAGTGAACTCCAGCATGAAGCTCGGGGTTCAGATCCACAATACATGGCTGCACCCAGACGTTGTAAACACATATCAAAGAGAGAGACATCAGATTGTGGCCCAGTCATCCTGGCTTCCTGATATTCAGGTAAGGCTAGGTTCACACTGCGTTTTTGCAATGCGTTTTTTCATGTTTTTGCAAAAAACGGATGAAAAAACTAATGCATTTGTGTGCATCCGTTTTGATCCATTTTTCCATTGACTTCCATTTAAAAAAAAACGGATCAAAACGGATCCATTTTTTTTGACGGACACAGAAACATAGCTGACACTACTTTTGTGTCCGTTAAAAAAGGGGAATCCATTTTGATCAGTTTTTTTTACAATGGAAGTCAATGGAAAAACGGATCAAAACGGATGCACACAAATGCATCCGTTCATTTCATACGTTTTTTGCAAAAACGCAGTGTGAACTTAGACTAAGAGTAACAAACATTCTTCAATCACTAATTCCATCACATTGTCGCCATGCTGTATGAAGCCATTGTTTTATTCTCCAGAATCTGACTTTTGGCGGCTTTGGACATGTCCGGTTTTGTTGGGGTAACACAACCAGTAAAGTCGTTGACATAAACAGCACGGCCAACCAGGTTAGTACAACCATCAATTCTAGTTCTGACTACAGTTACTGATATGTTACCTTTCACCTTTTCTTCTTGGTTTGGTAGATACAGGCCACCGTAGAGGACATGCTCTCAGTTCACTGTGATCACGCCCCTGAGGATTTCTTTCTGTATAGCGGCTTTGAAGAGGGTGAGACATGGATGGTGTGGGGGGTCAGGAAAGGATGTGTGATTATTTCTCACCTTTCTACAGTTATTTTTCATTGACTTCTATAACATGTGATCATGGGGGTCTATTAGTATTGTTATAAGTCAGGGAAAAGTCAGGTAAGTGTTATTATTATTATTATATTTTTTTTTTAAGTGGTGAGAATGCTAATGTCAGGCAGTCTATTCCTAGCCTCATAGTCCCACCTCCCCATGACTGCTCAGCCTAATACCCCTAAGCTTGATTAACCCCCCTCAGCTTCATTTTCACATACCCTGATTCACATAGCCTTAGCCTCAAATTTACCCTCAATGAGCCTTATTCACACCAAATCAACTTCTTATTTACACCCCCTAAGTCTCAATTTATAATCCCAAGGCTCAAATGAATAACCCCAAGCCTGATTCACAAGCCCTGACCTCATATTCACACCCCCTAAGCATCATTCACAACCTCCAGCTTCAAATTCACACCATAACACTGATTCACAACCCCCAACCCCCAACCTCATATTCCCAACCTTCCATGCTTGATTCCTAACACCCAGCCTCATATTCACACCCCTTGTGTCTGATTTACACCCCTCAGCAACATATTCACCCCCCGAGCCTAATTCACAACCCCAACCTCATTTTTACACACCCCATTAATAATTTTTTCAGCAATATATTCACCCTTAAAACCTGTCTCATAGTCTCTCAGCCTATGTGTACACCCCCTGACCCTAGTAATCAAATCTCTATTTTTTAATAAATTCACACCCACCTGACTATTCAGGGAAAAGTGAAGATAGCCAACCAAATGGTAAAAACCCCTTTATCATGGCAACTGTGTCTTTAGCAACAAAATAAAACCAGTGTTTAAAAGAGAAGTTCGGCGATTTATAAAATCTGGCAGGGGCAGAGGGGGGAATTTGATAACAAGTACTAACTTACCTCTCCCCATACCCTCGGTGAGTGGCAGTGTGGTATCCCATCACGGGTGCTTTTTTTGTCTCTACACCCCTCGCAAAAGTCTGTACTTCAAAGTAAATGTGGTAATGAAGTAGTATCTAAGTTTTGCCACTAGATGTCGCTAGTATGTTTATTGTGTACCTAAGTATTGCACAGCTATATGTAACAAAAGGGTTATTGTTTTTAGGAACTGTACACCAATAAGAGCTCTTTCTCTTCTCTACCTATCTCTATCTTTCTCTTTCTCTTGCACTCTCTTCTCACCCACTCACAGCACACGTTACAGACGCTGAAGGAAGTCACATGGGGAGAGGAAATGTAGCCTCACCTTAGTGAGTCTTACTTTGGCTTTGGTAGAGGAAGGATGCAAGCCAGAATGGTCCCTGTGGTAGCCAAGAAGGGCCCTGGCTTCTGCCAGGTCCCCTGTGGAGTTACTTCTGGTTGGTCTCTGTAGAGAACGAACACACCTTAGCACTTGTGTCTTAAAACCAGCACTTCTTTACACTATGCAGTGCTGAACGCACAAGTTTTGGATCACCCGAACCCATGCAGAGAACCAGTCTGACAGTGCAGGACAGTATCCTGAAGAAAGAGGAATTGATCCAGATAGAGCAAAGTTACTAGAAGTCTACGTACTCTATCTCACAGTGCGGGTGTCATTAGAGAACTCTGACCAGTCTGCTCATCCCAGGTAACAAGGTCTGGGGCTTGTGTCACCTTTTAGGATGGGTCGCCCGACACTGGTGGGCAATAGGTGGTGCAAAGACCAAAGAGTCAAAACACGGGCACAAGTATTCTCTCTACTTAAGTATTCTACTTATTCTCCTTTAAAGTTCCGGCAGAGCACAGTACTACATTGGATTGGCACACTCTCGACAACCTCCTCTCTACTTCTCTAAACCTTTTCCTACCTCTCAGCTCGCAACTCAGTCAGCACGCCTGTACCTCTCCTTGAGCTCTCAGCACAGGTTGTGTCACTCAAGATTAAACTAAATTATCAAGTCAGGATCCTACTGTATATCACCGTATTAAGCCTTCCTGCAGTAAAGAAGAGTTTATTTATTTTAACTGGTTATTTGCTAAGCACCTACACAGCCATTGCATCTTCCTTGGGTCATCTCACCTTTCTGTGGGTGGCGGTCCCAATAGTCCCAGTGGGTCATAACTCCACTCCGGACCACCGTGATAAGCGCCCAAGGGACCCCCAGACAACCCGGCAGGTTACCGGCCACAGGGGAAAGGGTATAGCCAGCCTATCTCAAATAAGAGCAGGTGTGCCACCATACCTGTGTGCCTAACCGGCACTGGCGTCACAACATTACACCTGGTTGAGCTATTCCCCGACCAATCACTACTGTAGTGGAGTCACACTTCACTATCTGGCAAGTGACTGATCGTCCTCCATACTGGTGGTGCACCACAGCAGGACCAGCTTCAGAACCCCCTCCGGGCTTCAGAATCTCCAGAGCTGACACATCACGACCTGGCTGATGGACTGGCCGCTCAGCCAGTCAGAGACTGGGGCGGGATGTCATGATGTCATCACAGCTCAGGGGAAAATGCCTTCCTGCGTATGTCCTGAGGCCGGTCCTGCCCCTCATCACGGGCATGGGAAGAGGTAAGTTTGTACTTGTAATTAATTTCCACAATTTTATAAGTCGCCGGACTTCTCTTTTCAATCAGGGAACCAAAGACTACAAGTGGTAATAAAAAAAAAACAAAAACTAATTTTGCACTAGCAGGGTGATCTCTCTGACACCATTCACTGACAGCATCTTGATATGTTGAGGAATAAAAGCACAAAGCACAAAGTATATTAGGTATGGTGGTAAAAGAATGCAGCATTACCACGGGGGGCTTATACTTATACTGTAATGTTGGTGCCTTTTAGGGAAAAATATATTTAATACAGGAGGAGAACGGACCTCATGGGTGGAGCCATATTGTGGGAGATACAGTATCTTCATGCCGAAGTATATTCTGCAAGATTCTCAAGCCTTGCAAACCAGATATGAATTAAGCAAGTACCACCATGTAAGTAGATAGAGATTTACTCAGGGGTGGGTTTTAGTGGATATTAGAACTAGATGTTAGAGGGGGCGTAAATTAATGTTTCAGAAAAAAAAATGTTGGCAACATATCACTGCAAGGCCAGAACATAAGGAGAAATAGTAAGTAGGCTTCCTAACATCCAGATCAAAACTTCAAGTTGCTAGCCTAGCCTCCTATGGCTAGACATTAAGTTAAAGAGGTTATTCAGCATTACAAAAACATGGCCACTTTCTCCCAGAGACAGCACTACTCTTGTCTTCAGGTGTGGTTTGCAGTTAAGCTCCATTCACTTGAATGGAACTAAGTTACAAAACCTGCACCCAAACTGGAGACAAGGGTGATGCTGTCTCTGAAAGATAATGGCCATGTTTTGTAGCACTGGATAGCCCCTTTAAGTTCACAAGTGTCTTGATTTTGACACTTCTGCAGGTTCTGAGGGGGCGGAGCATCACAAACATTGAAAGAACACCAAATAAAGAATCTTTGAGTCATGTTCCGCCCCTAAGGAACTTTATTTTTTAAGCATGGGCCATTAAATATTATTGTATTGATTCATCCCCAACAGGTGTGTTTTGCATATAAGGGATATTTGGATGACTACTTGTTGGTCTCTTTGACGTATTATAACAGTTTTCCAACTGTGGTAACAAAAAATCTAACCTGTCGATGGAAATTTAATGAAAACAACTCAGAAAGGTAAGAAATGTCCAGGTGAAAACTACTCTCTTTAGCTTCAAGGAAAAGTAAACATTTTTGTTATGCATGTATAGATGTATGTTCTGAAAAGGGCCCATGTGAGGGTTGGGAGCCACGGGCACAAATTTTGCTTCAGGACATAGGAGTTTAAGGCTACTTAAAGGAGTAGTCCGGTGGGGGGCAAAAATCATTACAGGCAGGGGGTGGATAAAAAAAGACACCAAACCTACCTGTCCCTGCGTTGTGCCGCATGACTGGGTTCCCATAGCCTACCGGGGGTCATCCTTTCCCGGGTTCCGGGTATGTCACGACCCTGCTGAAATGTCACAAGTGGGTGGGATTTAGCCTGCTCAGCCAATCAGTGACTGGATGTGCATGTGGTACTGTTCTAGTCCCCAAGACTCTACGAAAGCAGTCAGAAAAAAACCATTGGATTACTGGGCAGAAAGTAGGAAATGATAAGGTAAACATAATGATTGTTAACGTGGCTGTAAACATTGTGAATGTGGCACCAAGATCCTATTTGGCCCCAGGCCTATAGACCAATGCAGTGGACTATAGGCCTGGGGCTGGTATGTTCTGTTTCTCTTCAATTAACTGAATCCTTTTTCACAGCTGGAATTTTAACTGTACTAATCTCTGGATATGCCTGCAAGATTCCTTGGAGGATGTACATAGAAAATTACCCATATATGTTGATCAGATTGTACTGCTGCAAACAGAAAATGAAGAGAAGCGATGGTATTTTATTGATGAAATCATCATCACAAACGAAAGCACAACAGGTACCAGTTCCATCCACCTATCCTTAGAGAACTTTGTAATGTTCACCCTCTAATGCTTAGGATACATAGTCCACATGGCAATGATAACTAAAACGTATCTAAGTATATACAAATGTAGTGGGGCTTCATTTGGTTTGTTTTGTGCACTTTGATATCTGTATTGAAGCAATTCGGACAGAGGGTTATATTTTTACTGATATAGTTTACTTACATATGTTTATATTGTATTTATGTGCATGCTAAATAAAGTTTTTCCTTGTTAAGTTCACCAGATAGATCCTAAACCGGCACTGCCTGGAGGTCATCATCTCATCAGCACAAGGGTTACTGGAAGTTACCCAACCTACAATCTGACCGTCCTGGTTGCCAATTGTGGTATCAATCTTCCACTAATAGAGTTATGGTAAGGTTGTCTCGTTCTTTTTTTCTTAGTGATGGTTGATAGTTCACACCATGGTAGTAAAAGAAATACTGTTAATTCCAGTGGAGCTTCAACAAAATCCAGTGGAGATCAGCACCATGTACAAATGCTAAGAATTCGAGATGAGGAGATAATTCTAGAAGTTACAAGGTTACAAGCAGCAAGTCCACCAATTGGGGGCACTTTTTCTGTCCATTTATCGAGCATTATCATATCAGGTAGGATTTTTTTTCATACAGGGGATGTCATAGGATGCTCAATATTCAACCAAAGGATCAATCAGGACTCAACTTGATCAAAAGGTTCATTTGCAGAAGGTTCTACTCAAGGACCTTGTGGAAAACCTGTAACTAGTGGACCCATCCAGATATCCATTTGATGGGTGCATAGGAGGGGACGTTGTGTTCCAAAGCTTCCTTCTCTAATAATTTTCTGATTGGCCAAGGGGAGATCACACAGCACTCTTTCACTGTATCTCTAAATGACTAGAATAATAGGTCACATGATCTTTACCTGATTTCAACATAGAGGTCATCCCAGGGCACCCAAGTGCATGTAATGGGTGCTCAGAGAGTCCTGTCTTCTTGATGGATAATTTAGCCTGGTTCAGTAGGGTAGGGCTAACTCAATATGAATAGTGTCCTTTAGAACATTTTGACCTCTGTTCGAGTGTGCGTTCTTCTCAATGGAATGTTTATGGTTTCTTTGAGTTTCCAAAGTCGTCTTGTTGTCTTCTTGCTTAAGGGGAACTTCGAAGTAGGGCCGGGCAAGTAGCAGATGGAAGGAAGGCAGAAGAAAATATCATTCCTGACAGTAGTCTGGACTTAGGAGTAACCGACCTAATCTCTATTAAAAGCACTGGTTGGTAGAGTGAGGGTTATCTGCTAATATACTCATTGTGGCCCCTGAAAATGAAACTTACTAAGGTGATTCCCTCTCTAAAGTGTCTAAAAGCAATGTTGGCTGGCTCTTCCAGGGTGGTCTCAGGAAACAGGTTACAAAAACAAACAGTTAAAAAGACACTGTCACCCCCTTTGTGCATTCTGACATCTCTACACAGGTGTAATGGGTAAATTTAGCGGTTTTCATACCTTATTTTATATCATACGTTATGGTGCTTGTTCAAGTAAAAAGTCATCTTTTATCAACTGCAGATTATGTTAAGTGGGCGGGCCTTAGTGCCACTTAGTCCCGCCCACAACGTCACTGTTGGCCCCGCCCCCTCACCAACCATTGGAACAGGCTGGCCTAAAGGTCTAGGCCTCACCCCTTCTAGGTCGGCCCACCAATGGCCGCCAAGGGGGCGGGGCCAATGGTGGCATTATGGGCGGGGCTATATGGCGCTACTGCCACGAGGCCCCGCCCACTTAACACAATCTGCAGTTCATAAAAGATTGCTTTTTACTTAAACAAGCAACATGAGGTATGATATAAAATAAGGTGTGAAAACTGCTAAATTTACCCTTTACACCTGTGTAGAGATGTCAGAATGCACAAAAGGGGGTGACAGTGTCACTTTAAGCATTATTGTGGCTAAACAAATCTATAATATAGTATGGTCTTCTAGTGGTAAATAAAGACATTAAAGGGGTACTCCGGTGCTGATAAAAAAAAAACAAAAAAAACAATGATCAATCATAACCATAGTTTTCTCACTTATCATCCCTCCAGAGTCTGTCTTCGTTTGAATTTCCCGCTGTTTGCAGGTCCCTGAAGCTCCAGTTGGTGTCTTCATTTTTTCTTCACTTCCTGGTTTGGGGTTTCCCATGATGCACTTTGTCTCCTGTGATGTCTGACTCCATTAAACTGTTAGATGGCTTACAGCTTGCTCAGCCAATCCGAGCTGAGCAACCTGAGTCATCTGACAAAGGGAGGCTGGCTTAACAGGGCTTAGACCCGCCTTCCTCTTGATGATGTCATTGTCACAAAATGGCTTCCACAGAGCAGCCTGGGGTCAACAGTCATTGGGTAAGAATGAGTTTACTTCACTTCCTGATAGGGGATTTAGGGGGGGAAAGATAAGGAAGGGGAGCATATAGGTGATTGAAGCATATTACAAAGTTATATAACTTTTTACTGTATTTCAATTACTGGGAAAAGGCTTTTCGCTGGAGTACCCCTTGCGGCACCCCCCCCCCCCAAAAAAAAAAACAAAAAAAACATAGACATACATAGAAAATATATAACTTTGTAATGTGTGTTAATTAAGCAGAAAAAGAAAAAAGCTGCACTACCCCCTTTAACTATAAGCAAGCTAGGAGAATCTTTCTAGAACAGACTCTTAGAACCATTCAGAAACCTGCTGCTTTACTATGATGTGTTTGAGTTGTAAGTTAAGGTTATGGTTTGTAGGAATTCCAGTCCACGTCTCCTCCAAACACCTGCGAGAATTACTTATCAGCAATACCGATGACCTCACTCGACCTTACATCAGTGCCAGCGACTTCACCATCACCAAGGATGTAAACTCTTGCAACAAAATAGTTTGGACATTGACATGGAAAAATATGACTGGAGATCTTCCGAATTTCCTTCAGGTAGGTTTATGTAAGGGTATACTATAGCTTTGTATGGCTTGATTACTTTTACATATTTATATTAGGTGGTCTGCATGGTTGGGTTAGTGGGGTTGGCTTTTGGGTCCATTGTTGTTACATAGAAACATAGAAGATTGTTGGCAGAGAAAGACCTATGGGTCCATTATCGTAAAAGTAATATGGCCGTTTAATTATAAAAAAAGGGAATGGTAGTATAATGGTTAAATAATATAGACCTGGGGTAGAGGGAACATAATATCCTGATTATCAATAAGGTGGAAAAGTATGCCAACCACTAAAGCATGCCCCCGACATGTTTTGATGTAAAGCTTCTTCTGGGGAGGCTTATTTACCAATCCTGATTTTAGTTTTCAAAGGGTCGTTTAGCAAAAATGCTTTTCTTTCAAATCAACTGGTCCCGGAAAGTGTCAGAGATTTATAATTTACTTCTATGAATAAAAGCCTTCCAGTACTTATCAGCTGCTGTATGTCCAGCAGGAAGTGGTGTATTCTTTCCAGTCTGACACAGTTTCTGAAATGGACAAATTCCCATAGAAAACCTCTCCTGCTCTCCAGACTGGAAAGAATACCAACCTTGCAGGACATAAAGCAGCTAATAAGTACTGGAAGACTTTTTTATTTTGCTGAACTACCCCTTTAATGCTCATCTCCCATATATCACAATTATACATGACTTACAGTAGATGGGGACTGTTAGAGATTTACACCTTATTATTGTTCTCCTTCTTTACACACAGGTCTATGCCGAGAATCTTACAGGCCTCCAACCTTCTATCCTAACCAGGGTCGTCTATGATGGTGGGGTGTTTATATGGCCAATATTTGGTGACATGCTCGCCTCTTCACACCTCCTGCCTCAGGTCAACAACACCATCCAATTCCAATATGTTTCTTAACCCTTTCTGGTAGATGTAGCAGAGTCTAGAGTGTAATTGGTCAGAATTTGTATGTTATCCTTGGTTTTCTGGTGATTTAATACCGTAGTGCTGAGGCCTTGTTATCTATATGCTGACACACTATAGTCTCCTCATGGATGATTCTCTTAACCTTTTCTTTAGGTCACTTTATGATGTTTGTCTAAATGATCTTCTCCCCACAGGTCATTGTTCATGTGAATGATATCCCAGCCCAATGCTCAGGCTCTTGCTCTTTCCAGCATCTTCTGAATGTAACTCCTGTAGTAAGGGATATTCAGTATACTGCAGGTATGCCTAATAATCCAATTCCTTCACCTCTTATGTACAAAAATGGAATATATTGCTGATACATTGTCTACCTTATAGACATTACTATATCTACCTTATAGACAATACTATATCTACCCTATAGACAAAACTATATCTACCTTATAGACAATACTATATCTACCTTATAGACATTACTATATCTACCTTATAGACATTACTATATCTACCCTATAGACAATACTATATCTACCCTATAGACATTACTATATCTACCTTATAGACATTACTATATCTTCCTTGTAGACATTACTATATCTACCTTATAGACAATACTATATCTACCCTATAGACATTACTATATCTACCTTATAGACATTACTATATCTACCCTATAGACAATACTATATCTACCTTATAGACAATACTATATCTACCTTATAGACATTACTATATCTACCCTATAGACATTACTATATCTACCTTATAGACATTACTATATCTACCTTATAGACATTACTATATCTACCTTATAGACAATACTATATCTACCTTATAGACAATACTATATCTACCCTATAGACATTACTATATCTACCTTATAGACATTACTATATCTACCCTATAGACATTACTATATCTACCTTATAGACAATACTATATCTACCCTATAGACAATACTATATCTACCTTATAGACAATACTATATCTACCCTATAGACAACACTATATCTACCCTATAGACATTACTATATCTACCTTATAGACATTACTATATCTACCTTATAGACAATACTATATCTTCCTTATAGACAATACTATATCTACCCTATAGACATTACTATATCTACCCTATAGACAACACTATATCTACCCTATAGACAATACTATATCTACCCTATAGACATTACTATATCTACCTTATAGACATTACTATATCTACCCTATAGACAATACTATATCTACCTTATAGACATTACTTGAAGAACCTTACATAATTTGCATTGTGCCATCAAAAGGCTCCCTTATTACAATGGTGTGGAAATAACTCTGGAATGCAGTGACATCTCAGTTTTAAACCAGTTTAAATGTTACTCAAAGTCATTAGGGTGATCGCAGCCGGCTTCTCCTCACCCTGCCAGGGAGAATATAATTACTATAATACTGCTCCTATATACAAGAATATAACTACTATAACACTGCTCCTATATACAGGAATATAACTACTGTAATACTGCCTCCTATATACAAGAATATAACTACTATAATACTGCTCCTATATACAAGAATATAACTACTATAATACTGCTCCCTATATACAAGAATATAACTACTATAACACTGCTCCTATATACAAAAATATAACTACTATAATACTGCTCCTATATACAAGAATATAACTACTATAACACTGCTCCTATATACAAGAATATAACTACTATAACACTGCTCCTATATACAAAAATATAACTACTATAATACTGCTCCTATATACAAGAATATAACTACTATAATGCTGCTCCTATATACAAGAATATAACTACTAAAATACTGCTCCTATATACAAGAATATAACTACTATAATACTGTTCCTATATACAAGAATATAACTACTATAATACTGCCCCCTATATACAAGAATATAAACTACTATAATACTGTTCCTATATACAAGAATATAACTACTATAATACTGCCCCCTATATACAAGAATATAAACTACTATAATACTACTCCTATGTACAGGAATATAAATGATATGTACAGTATGTACTATATACATGATATTATTACTATAGTTTAATAGAGAGACAAGGAATCACATGGGGTTTGTCTTGTTTGCCCAGGTCTCAGATGTGACTTCATTGTCAATATTTTGGGATCCGGATTTCCAGGAAATGCACTGGAATTGAAAGTAAAGATAAATCAGACTGAGTGCATTGTGACTGAGGCGAATGTCTCCAGCATAGTGTGTTGCATTGAAGACGTTCTACCACTAGGGGAGCACAAAGTATTTGTTCATGTGAAATCTCAAGGCTTTGCCATTGATGGAAATGGTAGCAATATTTTTCTGCGTGTTACTCCCAAACTGTTTGCTGTCATTCCATCTATCATTCCACAAACTGGTGAGTTTGCCATTTCCAATGCTGGCCTCATGTATCAAGGCAGAAATATAGAAATGCTAGAGGGGCATAGTTTTTACCAGTGTTCAGGTGCCTTATGAGACCATGATTTTGTTGCTGTTGTTTTATTGATCATGACTAGAGATGAGCGAACCGGGTTCTGGGTTCGAGTCCATCCGAACCCGAACGATCAGCATTTGATTAGTGGCGGCTGCTGAACTTGGATAAAGCTCTAAGGTTGTCTGAAAAACATGTATACATCCAATGACTATATCCATGTTTTCCACATATCCTTAGGGCCTTATCCAAGTTCAGCAGCCACCGCTAATCAAATGCCGAAAGTTCGGGTTCGGATCGACTCGAGCATGCTCCAGGTTCGCTCATCTCTACTCATGACCCTTACATGTAAGTTACTGCACTAAATATTTCTTACACTGGGTGGTGCTGTAGACTAGTACATTAATTCAAAGGAAGCACTCTGTAAAGTGCTAATTCTCAATGTCAGCACACCATGTGGCCTGGAGTGGTATTGCAGTTGGAAATCTATTAACTGAAAAATATAACGTTTTCTTATGTTTTGGGGATTCTGTCTAATACTAGTTGCAATTTATTGTTGGTTTAAATTTATTAACATCTCTAATTATCTTCATTTAGGAGGTAAACTGGTAACTTTGGATGGTGTGCGCTTTGATGGTGCAACAGCAGTGGCTTTTGGGTCTCAACTGTGTCCAATTCATGCTAGTACCTCCACTATAATCACATGCATAGCACCCCCACAGGCATGTACATATTTTAGAATGTTATTTATATAATACTGTCTACCATGTAACAAATGTGTGCTCCACAGTATGTGTTTACATAATCTATAGTAAGGATTACCAGCTGCACAGAGTATTTAAAGAGATTCTGTCACTAGGTTTATGCTGGCTTAATTGAGGGCATCATAAACTAGTGATCGGTGTATTACTTACATCATTCTGTTCAACCGTTCTCCTAATATGCAGGAGAATAGGATTCTCATAATACCCTTCCCCCCGCCCTCCAGCTGATGATTAACAGTTGACTGTCTATACACAGCATGGATAGATAACTGCCAATCAGCAGCTGGTGAGTTTTATGCTTCTCATGAATATCCAGGACTACTGAACACACACACTTAATGGAAAGGATTACCTATTGTCCATGTTATTCAAGAGAATACCTCTGGATCAGCTGCACAGAGCAGTGTAAGTAATACATCATTCTGTTCAGCTTCTCTGTCACTAGTTTATACTATCCTGAGATAGGACAGCATAAAACTACTGGCAGAGTCTCTTTAACCCTTTAACGACCGCGGGCTTACATTTACGCCGCCGCACCCTGGACCTTAATGCAGGAGGGCGTAAATGCACGCCCTGCTGGGGGCCCGTGCTGTGGAGTGAACTCAGGAGCTGAGCTCACTGCATAGTGGGTGCAGACTGGCTGCTTTAAGCAGCCAGGCCCTCACCCTCAATGGCGGGCCATTGCGATCTCACGACAGCCCACCTTTGACCCCTTAAACATGCAACTGCGGTGTTTAAGTGTAAGTGACAGGAGCATCTCCTGTTGCTTACCGATCGGGAACCCCGCAGCGTGCCTGCAGGGGTCCCAATCGCATGGCCTGACTGCTGGAGGTATACTGCTTACCTCCATGCAGTCTGATCTTCTAATAGAATATGCAAAAGAACACTGCAGAGACACCATCACATGTCTCGACGCAAGTGAACTAGCCAGACCTTCCCTCCGGGAAGGAACAACCAAGCCAAAGGCGTTCTCCAGTCAAGGAAACCACCTCAGCAAGGTATCCATCCACAGACAGCTGTTTCGGGGGTTTTGCCCCTCATCAGTGTGGAGTAGGTTTCTGGCAAGTGGGAGCAATGACTAGTAAGTGCATGCAAAAGGACGCTGGTTGACCTCAGGGAGATCAACCAAAACACTGCAGAGACACCATCACATGTCTCAACGTCAGTGTATTCTAGAACATTGCCCCCTGGGAAATCAAATATGCAAAAGAACACTGCTGAGACACCATCACATGTCTCGACGTCAGTGAACTAGCCAGACCTTCCCTCCGGGAAGGAACAACCAAGCCTTAGGCGTTCTCCAGTCAAGGAAACAACCTCAGCAAGGTGTCCATCCACAGACAGCTGTTTCTGTGTTTTTGCCCCTCATCAGTGTGGAGTAGGTTTCTGGCTAGTAGGAGCAATGACTAGTAAGTGCATGCAAAAGGACGCTGGTTGACCTCAGGGAGATCAACCAAAACACCGCAGAGACACCATCACGTGTCTCAACGTCAGTGTATTCTAGAACATTGCCCCCTGGGAAATCAAATATGCAAAAGAACACTGCAAAGACACCATCACATGTCTCGACGTCAGTGAACTAGCCAGACCTTCCCTCCGGGAAGGAACAACCAGGGGGTAATGTTCTAGAATACACTGACGTTGAGACACCTGATGGTGTCTCTGCGGTGTTTTGGTTGATCTCCCTGAGGTCAACCAGCTTCCTTTTGATCTTCTAATATAGTCTGCCACAGACCACATGTAGGCTCTATCAGAAGATCACAGATAACATTGATTCCTGTTATGCTATGGCATAGCAGTGATCAGTGTGACCAATCTAATATACGTACCCCCATAGGGGGACTTAAAAAGTGTAAAAAAAATAGATAGATGCCCTAAAGCCCCTCCCCCAATAAAAGTCTAAATAAACTACTACTAATAAAACCTAGCGCTAAAGGGGTATAATATGTCCATTTTAAGTATACCTATTTGCAAAATTGGGCTGATCTTGTACGGGGCAGTGATTTGTCCTCTCATGTGATGATGTTAGAGAGGACAGGGCTGTATATGTGATGGGGCAGTGTTGTGTGATGGAATGGAGACAAGTGAGAAGTACTAGGCTGTTACATAGTGGGAGGCTCACAGCATCACAGAGTATTTCAGGAGAGGAGTGGGCTGATCTTGTATGGTGCAGTAACTTGTCCTCTCATGTGATGATGTTAGTGAGGACAGGACTGTATGTGATGGGACAGTGTGGTGTGAAGGAATGGAGATAAGTGAGAGGTACCAGGCTGTTACCTAGTGAGAGCGTCACAGAGTATTTCAGGAGAGGATAGTTCAGATCCTGTTACAGTCTGAGACTAACACATATAATTGACACGATACCTATATGACGCACACCTCCTACTATTACATGTTCTGTATTCTTCTTTCTCCAGAATGACAATGAGTCCGAGAAGGTCAGGATAAGAAACGATCAGGACTGGATCCCTTTCCCAGACCGGATCTCTTTTGATGCATTCCTAAATCCAGTTATTTCATCCATTTCTCCAAACACAAGCAGCACAGCAGGTGACAGAAATCTTCATAAATTAATGATTAATATTTATCGTCTGATTAATATTCATGACCTTATTAATATTCATGAGTTTATTTGCAACAATTCCTGCAGTGAAGAAAGTCGACGGCTCTGAATATTTAAGATAAGTAACTTCATGCAGATGGATTCTCATCCCTTCCATTCTACCTCTGGGTTATCTGGGTTGTCACTGTCAGTATGGCTGGTGCAAAACTACAACTCCCATCATGCCATGGGAGGAGGGACAGAGGGGTGGTGCCAAGTTATGGCACAGACACTCTAGGCCATGGCCGTTTGGCACAGGGCTGCAAGTTTAAGGGTACAAACCCACACACCGTATACACAGCTTATTTACTGCTGCGATACGCAGCAAATACGCAACAAATACGCAGCAGATTAGATCTAAATAACTGAACACAGCATCAAATCTGCACCACCAAATCTGCTTCAAATCTGCTGCGTTTTTGCTGCGTATCTGCTGTGTATACGGTGTGTGGGTTTGTACCCTGAAAGTATTTTTTTAGGACAATAACTGCATCACCTGCCGAATGGACCCCAGGACAGATCTTGGATTAAAAGCAGCTCTCCGAAGGTACAAGCGGTTTGGGGGGGAAATATTGTGGGTACATACAGAGTCCCTTTAAGGCAGCTGCCACGCCATATTGTTATGGTTTCAGAATACACAAAAGGGTCTGCATTTCCCCCCCAAACAGCGCCACTCTAGTTTATAGGAAGGGCCTATAGTTGCAGTAGTTGCAAAACTACAATTCCCATTATGCCTGGACAGCCAAAGCTAAAGCTGGAGGGCAGCAATTTATATTACATTCTCTAACAACATTTTTATTCTCCATTCAGATAACCGGGTCGTCTTCATTTACCTGTCACATTTTGACAATCCTCCCTATGTGAAAATGGAGGTGACTGTCCACATGGAGGTGGCCAGGATTGTGAATGTAACATCAAAAAGGATAGAAGTCATGTTGCCCTCGCTTCCTGCTGGGATTTATAATGTATCTGTTATAATGAATGGAATCTCACTTACAGCTAATGGGTATGTACAACACTATATCTCGACTAGACTCTTCTCTAAGGGTATGTTCACATCTTGTTTTTTGTCCCCAGGTCGGGCTACACGTCAGGAATCAGTGCAAAAATGATGCTGACGTACACAGTATTTGTGCAGGACTCAAAAGCGTGGTCGACCACGCTTTTGAGTCCAGCACAAAAGCCGTGTACGTCCCGCAAATGAGCAGAACACATTAACATAATGACTCCGTCCTGCTCATTTTAGTCAATGTGGCCATCAGCCGCACGTCGGGCTGCACGTCAGCATCCTTTTTGCACTGATTCCTGACGTGTAGCCCGACGTGAGGACAAAAAACGAGATGTGAACATATCCTAAATCAAGCTAGGTCAACTTAAACAGCTGCTTACCCGTGTTGGGTTCTTATAGGTCACCACTGTGTAAACACCCATAGTGCAGGGAGAAAGAATAAGTGCACCTTACAACACAATAATATGTCGATTTACTTGAATTTTACCAGAATTTGGTCTAACTTTTATTTAGGTCACAGGTATTGAATTCAAATTATTAAAAAGTTGGATTTTTTCCTTAAATTTAAGCTTTATCCACCTAGTTTCCTCTATGGGAAAGGAAGGGGTATGGTGAAGATACCCAGCTCTGGCGGGGGCTTATCTCTCCTACAACAACAGGATCTATTAGTTAAAGCGTAACTGTCATGTTTTTTTTTATTGCAGAAATCAGTAGTATAAGCGATTTTAAGAAACTCTGTAATAGGTTTCATCAGCCAAAAAAGCCTCTTTCTGTACTCAAGAAGCAATCTCCCAGCCTCCCCCCCTGACTTCTTATCTGTGCATTATCAGGCAAACACGTCTTCATTACAGAGAAGCCAGTGAAGACGGGCTCTGCTCTCTCCATTGTATCCTTATGGAGGGGGGAGGGGCTGAGGGAGATGAGGGAGCAGGAAGAGATGACATGAAGGTCAGCTGTTTGTAGACTCTCTGGGCACCTAAACCGCAGGATTCAGGTGTCAGAAAGGTCAGTGCTTATCTATGAACTTACTGAGAGAAGATTGCAGGGTGTTGTGCTTTGCAGGGCTGCTCCGTGCTCCGTCACTCCTAACAGCCCCTCCCCTCTCCATAGCCACATAATGGAGACAGAAATCCTGCTTCATCTGATGTGAGGGGGGAGGCTGGGAGATTGCTTTTTCACTACAGAAGGAAACTCTTTTAGTACATAAAACCTATTACAGAGTTTCTTAAAATCACTTGAACTGTTGATATTTAATGTTTTCAGAAAAATGACCCTGAAATGACAGTTTCGCTTTAAATCCCAAAATGCCTGGCACATCTCTGACTTCATCTACAAGAGGGAGGCTGCCATACACTTTAGACAGTCGAAGATGTATGGGCAACTTTTAGCATGGTTAACATTATTGACTTGAAGCACTTGAGTCCTGTGTATGAATCGAAGCAGGTCATCTCTGTGGACATGTAATCTCTGAGTTTGGCGACTCACTGGTTAGTAGGGTTAACTTGAAGCAGTAGATACCTAGGTTTGAAGCAAGGTCATCTCAATGGACATTTGTTGGTTTCTAGACACTCAGGGCCCTATTCCACCGGACGATTATCGTTCAGATTATCGTTAAATCGTTCGAATCTAAACGATAATCGTTCGGTTGAAATGCAGTTAACAATTAATGACCGAACGAGAAATCGGTGATCGCTTTATGAGATTTTTATCGTTTTATCGTTGCTCTATAAGATTGCTTTATAAGATTTTTATCGTTTTATCGTTGCTCGTTCGCAAATCATTCGCATTGAATAAGACTTCGTTTGGTCGTTCGCAATAGATACGAACGCAATAGTGAAGAAATAGCGAAGAAGAAACGATCGCAATTACGATCGTAAGTAACGATTATCGTTCCATGGAAATGAGTGAATGTTTTCAGGTCTTTCGCAATAGCGGTCGTTTGAGATCGTTAATCGTTAACGATTATGCAAACGATCATCGTCCAGTGGAATAGGGCCCTTAGGCTGGCAAGGTTGACAGGAATCATCTGGGTCCTTATTTTAAATGTGACCAGGACATTTTCAAGGACATCTAGTGTCTGAATACGCTGGCTTAATGGTTGGAGGGGTTGACTTGAAGCAAATGGGTTTTGGATTAAAATATAATTGAAAAACCTCTGAAAGGGCACAAGCATGGTGGCTCATTAGTTAAGAGGGTTGACTTGAGGTATTGTAATCCTTGATCAAATGAATCCAGGTCACCACCATAGACACGTGGTGTTTCTACGTGATGGCTCTGTGGTTTGTAGGCTTTACTAGGTGCACTCTAGTTTTAGATTAACTTCAAAGACTAATGGTGCGTTTACACAGAACGATTATCGCTCGAATTTCCGTGATAACAATCACATCTGAGCGATAATCGGCTCGTGTAAACACAGCAAACGATCAAGTGACGAGCAAGAAATCATTCATTGTGATCTTCCAACTTCTTCGCAAATCGTCGTTGGTGGTTCGCTAAAAATTTGCAGATGGCTTCGTGCAAACAGTATTTCACCGATTCACCCTATGTGTGAGATAGGTTTAAACAATCTTAAAACGATCGCAATAACGATTTTTCCAAAAGATATATCGTTCGGTCTAAACGCTGATCGTTATAAAAACACATCATTACTTTGAAAATGTTAATCGTTGGATTGGGCAAATTATCGCTCCGTGTAAACGCAGCATAAGGGTCCTATTAGATTAAGCCATTTAAATAAAAAACGACTAACGATAAAATATCGCAAACGAGATTGTTTATCATTAACCTAAAATTGTTCCCCATATTACACAGAACGATGGTCGTTAGATACGATCGTTACTATGATCGTTATTGCGATCGTTACTATGATCGTTTACTCCATCTGATCCCAGCAAAACAATGAACAATGTGCAATTACACTGAACAATTAGTGAACAAATGCGGAACTTGAGCGAATGAATGTGGAATTACAGCGAACGATTAGCGAACGATTTACGATTATTTTCGGTTCAGATCTACATCAACGACCAACGACACACGAACGATTTTTCAATCGTTGCCTGCTAGTACACAGAATGATTATTGTTTAAATTCGAACAATATAACGATTAGGGCCCTTAGGGACCCTATGGGCCCTATTCCACCGGACGATTATCGTTTGCATAATCGTTAACGATCTCAAACGACCGCTATTGCGAAAGACCTGAAAACGTTCACTCATTTCCATGGAACGATAATCGTTACTTATGATCGTAATTGCGATCGTTTTTCTTCGCTATTTATTCGCTATTGCGTTCATATCTATTGCGAATGACCGAACGATGTCTTATTCAATGCGAACGATTTGCGAACGAGCAACGATAAAAATAGGTCCAGGTCTTATAAAGCGATCAACGATTTCTCGTTCGGTCGTTAATCGTTAACTGCATTTCAACCGAACGATTATCGTTTAGATTCGAACGATTTAACGATAATCTGAACGATAATCGTCCGGTGGAATAGGGCCCTTAGTCTGAGCATGGAAGATCAGTGCGTAGAAGACTTCAAATCTAACCAGGTCAACTCCATGGACATTGGTGGTCACCATTTAAGTAAGGTGGCTCAGTGGTTAACACTGTTATCATGCAGCACTGAAGTTTTGATTTTTAGGACCAAATGAGGACAAAATTTCCATGGAGTATAGGCCTAACTACGGCTCCTTTAGCATGATAGGGGGTCCACATTAGAAGCTTTGCTACGGGTCTGCATGACTTCAGTTGACTTCTCTGGACCTTGACATGCTCTTCCATAGGTTTTAATAGCCTCTTATAAAACCTGACCTTAGTGTATTTAGTTTTAAGAAATAGAAATTGGATTGTAGACCCCAACTGGGACTGATATATTTGAATATAATCTAGATAAAAATACGGAAAATGAATAAATCTATATGATGCCCTTGCACGATAGTGATGGTGACCCTACTGGAGAACCTCAGAAGAACAATCAGTGCATTCTTCTAAGACACCTCAATCATCACATGACCTCCGCCATGCCGCTTTTACACAATGTCACAAGATCTATGTTTGTTGTTGGGAAAAGGTTTTCGGAGACTGTCATGTGTTCTTCTGAAATCAACACAAACTCCAATTGAAATGGAGCCATTGTATGTGTTGACCGTGTTATGTACCTCCAAGTTCATATGGACTTAGTGCGGGCGGGAGACTTTGATGACTTCAATTATCCTCTCTATCGTTCTATGAATAATTAGTGGAATTAATCAGCTTTGAAAAGCCGTTTGAGTCTGTGATGAAAGGAGTATCCCGTGGAACGCTGTTAGCATTGTTGCTGTCGGCAAGGGCGCTGTTTCTACAAGGTGCAATGTGACCTGCAGAAAAGTGACATCACGTACACAGACGACAATTATCATTCATAGGGAGCCGGTAAAGTTTACTGCGCCGAGAAGTTTCCGTCAGCTCTCTTCATGTCTTTTAGGTTCCAGCCAATTATCCGCTATGTCCTGGAAACGTACAACCTGGAACCATGCTGTGGATCCTTCCTGGGTAATGATGTGTTTTTCGTATTTTAATAATATTCGAGATCTGTGCAAAATGTGAGGCTAATGACGGTGTCGCTGTGTAACGTTCATCCAAATGAATGGGTGATAATGGCCATGCTGCTGTACGTGGTGGAAGGCGACATGGCATACCTCTTCTCCATTGATCCCACCTGAATAGCACAAAGTGGGATGGGCATGCTGGCAGTTATTTGATGCCTCAACTCCACCCTTGAATAGTGTGGCCACTCCCTATAAAATACTCCTATTCCCCTGTGGGCCCCTACTACTTCTCATTTTCTTGGCCCATCTTATCAGCTTGCCAAACTTTTATTGTTCTATCTTCCTACTTTTCTACCTGTTTTATTTCTTGTAGCCAAGAAGATACATGTGACTTCCTCTTCCTGTTCTGCTTGTTGTAGTCAGGAAGATACATGTGACTTTCTCTTCTTGTGTAAAAGTGGCAGCGATCAGCTAAAGACAGCTGATTGTCTGTTTGGAACCTGCTTTAAAATGTATTGTTATTGGCCGCACATCCTCCTGTGTAACAGGGGTTTGTGCGGCCGAGAAAGGTAAAGGGAAACAGACAACACAAATATGTATCTGTGCTGTCAGTTTCCAGATCACAAGCAGTCTGTACTTACCAGCCACGCTGCTTGTGATCTGGTTCTCCGGTCCTTTGGCCACTGCTGTAACTTCAGGCCGCCAATTCCTCCAGAATGATTGACAGCCAGAGAAGGTGGAGAAATCTCTGTCAGAAATGTCCCTTAGGCAATGTTTTAAGAATGCGCATGTTTTTGTACTCTTGCACAACCACTTTTTGCTCCTACAGTGTAGGATTTAATCCTCTCCTTGTCTGTTTCAGGCGGGACTGCCATTACCATCTATGGTGAAGGATTTAGTCTTAACACATCCATTATTTCAGTGTATGTTGGGCAAGAACCATGTACTCTGTTGAAGGCCACACATGAAATGATCATCTGTCAGACACCACCTTACCAGTTTCCTAATCTGAATGAAGAGAATATCACAGTTCCTCTTAAAGTTTTCATTGCAAACATGAGTGTCAAAAAGGTAAATTCCAATTCCCATATCGCTAGTGGCGAGGACCTTACCTTCACTTATCACAGAGGCTTCACACCTACCATTTCCAATCTGTCTTGGGATACAGAAAATGGTAGTCTCCAGCTGTTCCTTATGGAAACCATTGGGATAGAATCAATAATTATTTTCCAGAACATTCAGACTAAAGTAAAATATGAAATAGCCTACAAGAACTTGCAGAACTCAAACTTTACAATTCCTCTTGATCACTTCAGTGTTGGGAAACACTCTATAAAGATATATCAGGTCAATCTTGGGTTTGCTAACATATCAGAGAAGATGTTTGAGCTTGAACCTCATGTGTCCTCCTTGTCTCCTAGAGAAGGTCCATCGTGTGGTGGGATCATTCTTACCCTTTCAGGATCTTTCTATAAAACCAGGAATGCTTCAATTCAGGTGATGCTCTCCAAGGATTATGAATGTATTCTTCAGAGTGTAAGTAGTGATACAATAACCTGTATCCTCAAAGTCAATGGCAGTGTCAACCTAACAACCCCCACAGACATTCAGGTATCTGTCATTGTCAATGAAAATCTTGGACTCTGTGGATCAAACTGCACCTTGACATTGCTTCCAGAGCAGACTTCCATAGTTAACGGTGTTCTTCCAGGGATACAAAGAACAACCTATGTTCTCTATATTTCTGGTCAGAGATTAAAAAGTAACCTCCATATTGTAGTGGACAGTAGTCAAGGATGTTATGTCCTATCTTGGAATGAAACATTGGTCATATGTCGACCAGAAGAAGCCGTTTCTCCTGGAATGCATACAGTAAGTTTCCCTTTTGTGGGAGATGGACATTCATGTCTGAAACACAAAACATACAATTTTTCCATAAAACCTCACGTAACAAGGTTTTATCCTCTGTATTTTGGCATTAATGGTGGTGGCTTATTGACGATAGAAGGGTCAGGACTTCAAGGTTGGAACACTACCTTTGTTTTTTTAGGAAATGTTCATCTTTGTAAGATTACAGCTAATATTACTGTCATAAGATGTGTTGTTCCACCAGAAAATGGAACCATGAACGTAACGTTACAAGTGGACGATGACGCCTTTACCATTGGAAATGTCTATTTCGGAGAACCGTATACACCCATGGTCCATTCAGTCCTTGAAAATGGCTTGACATTGAGCTTTGAAGTATCAGGGTTCTCATCTATAGACAATCTTGACCTGAGAGTTGGTAGTTATAAGTGCACCAATGTTTCTGAAAAGTCCTCATGGGTGCAGTGCTCTATCCCTCAACTACCAGCCGGGAATTATGGGGTCAAATGTCTTGATAGCCAAAGAGGTTGGGCGACATCACATGTTACTGTGGTCTTTACGCTTCAGCTCATCTCACTGGGGAATAACATTGGTGAGTACATATATTTAAAGTTTTTTTGGGGTTTAACAAAGATGCTCAGATTGTCTAAAATGTAAAAATAATGCACTATGAAACATGTCCTGCTCCACTGGTCTCCTTATTCCTCTACCACCATGGACATATCACACATGAACATGTTACATGACTATTGCAATCCGACCAAACACCAACCACAGATAGCCCATGAATTTTCATGGGCAATGCCTAATTTCAACTGTGATGGTGTTGCGGGAAAAATTAACACTTACTGCCAGGATTTCCCACAGGTTACAGCTGGTTGTAGCGGGTCTCAGCTTAGGGAGGTGTAGTTAAAATCAGGTAACGTGATTTAAGGTGTTATGACCAGCTTTTTTCAAGAAAAAAGTGGAGACCCCTCTAAAAAGTTGTTTCTTAACTTTTTAAAATATCTTATCAGACAAAAATGCTTCCTTCTCATGTTATCAATCATCTGCCCTCTCCCTTGTTCCCCTCCATGCTACACGATCTTCCACAAGATGTAATTCTTAGGACTATCCCCAATGTATACAGAACATGTCCACTTGTAGTTGCCATACCCTTGTACACACAGTGTGTGCTGTCAATAAGATCTATCAAGTTATTGATGAATTATCCTACAGAAATTAGTTTCCATATGAACTCCATTTAACCATTTGAGTACAACATAGACAATCTAAGAAAATGTCGCCCTGGTCTATCATAACATTACCAAAAATGCTCCAAACGATTATTAAAGGGGTACTCCAGCAAAAAAAAAAAATATATATATATATATATTTCTTTTTTAAAAATCAACTGGAGCCAGGAAGTTATACAAATGTTTAAATTACTTCTATTTAAAAATCTCCAGTCTTCAATTCCTTATGTCCTGCAGGAAGTGGTGTATTCTTTTCAGTCTGACACAATGCTCTCTGCTGCCACCTCTGTCCATGACAGGAACTGTCTGGAGCAGGAAAGGTTTTCTATGGGGATTTCCTACTGCTCCTGACATGGACAGAGGTGGCAGCAGGTGTCAGACTGGAAAGTATACACCACTTCCTGTAGGACATACAGCAGCTGATAGGTATTGGAAGACTTGAGGTTTTTAAATAGAAGTAATTTACAAAATGGTATAAATTTCTGACACCAGTTCATTGGAAAAAAAATAAAATATATAAATATTTTTTTGCTGGAGTACCCTTTTAAGCGGAAAGTAGGAAAATGTTCATGTTCATGTCAATGTTTATGCTTATTGCTTACAGATTGCATAGAGAACAGGACTCTCCATCTTTCTGGGGCTGGCTTTTCTCCCGGAAACACCTTGGTTACCATCTGTGGATCTCCCTGTGAAGTGAATGATACCCTGACCACGGCCACTGATCTCTACTGCTCCAACTGGAAGCTAAACAGTAAGTGCGGCAAGTACCCGTATACTGCAATAGACGACCACAAGACTCTATGTATTATAGAGGAAGACCAAGTGGATGTTTGCTTGATTTCTCTTTATTATCAGGTAGTGAGGACTTTTGCAGGGACCACAACTTCACCGATTCTATTGGGAATTTACTCATGGAAAATAGATAGGATCAATCTAGCACCGTGTCCTATGCAGGTAGTGCAGTAGTGTAGTCTTATGCCTGAGAATAGGCCCACTTTTAATGTTTGCTCTGGGGTTATTGATGCTCAGTAGATGCCATGTTCAAAGGTTTTTATTTATTGATGCATCTTCTACTTCAGGAATGGGGAACCTATGGCCCTCCAGCTTTAGCTTCGGCTGCCCAGGCATGATGGGAATTGTAGTTTTGCAACAGCTGGAGGGCCGAAGGTTCCCCATCCCTGTTCTACTTGGATGAGCGTTTTGGTTCTTTTCATCCTAAAACATGGTTAAGGATCAAGGATTTAAGGGTCAAAGATTTACTCTCTTCCCCTATCCACAGAATAGATGGAGTTTAGCTGAGTGATCCCCAGTGATCAGCAAAATTGAGGCCCTTTGTCCCCTAGTGCTGGTCTATAGCAATGAGCATGAATCCAACATGCTCGGATGACTTGACATTTGAATAATGATGAAGTTGGATGAAGCCCTTGGGAGTCTGGAAAACATGGATACAGCCATAGGCCATAGGTTGTATCCATGTTTTCCCGGCCTCCCTAGGGCTGCATCCAACTTTATCCACCAACGATCTGACTTGAGCATGCTCACCTCTACTGGCCTACCTTCAGCAGTCCCTAATATAAAATATATAAAAATATAGTAGTGGTCAAGTATGCATGTTACTGCTATATTCATTATGAGACAAAGAAGAGATCAATGGGGGTCTCAGAGGTTAGACACCCACTGATAAGCTAGTTATAATCCATCTTGGTATAACCCCTCTAAATCAAGCCATCCATTGCTTTGGCTCCATACATCTGGTCAAGCCATCCATTGCTTTGGCTCCATACATCTGGTCAAGCCATTCATTGCTTTGGTTCCATAAATCGGGTCAAGCCATCGATTGCTTTGGCTCCATACATCTGGTCAAGCCATTCATTGCTTTGGTTCCATAAATCGGGTCAAGCCATTGATTGCTTTGGCTCCATACATCTGGTCAAGCCATCCATTGCTTTGGCTCCATACATCTGGTCGAACCATCCATTGCTGTGGTTCCATACATCGGGTCAAGCCATCCATTGCTTTGGCTCCATATATCTGGTCAAGCCATCCATTGCTTTGGCTCCATATATCTGGTCAAGCCATCCATTGCTTTGGCTCCATATATCTGGTCAAGCCATCCATTGCTTTGGCTCTTCTCTTTGGCTATGTGAGGAAGGGAGGGGATGAACCAAGAACCAAGGTTGGCCATAGGGACAGAGCACAGGCATATTGGCATGTTGATACATGTGAGGAATTATTAGTAATGTGGTGGAGGTGGCGGGTTGCAGGTTTCACATAGTTTTGGATATGTTCCCATTGCTGAGCTCACATCTTGGCTGTCTCAGGTCTGAGAATTGGATTGGTGCGTGAGTTGTAGTGGTGGGAAATAACGCCACTCCGCTTCTCTCCCATGGGAAAAAATAACACAACTTTTTTTACTGTATTTGAACAATGAATTACGTGTTTGGGGTGCACAGCAGGAAACAAACGTCTGCGGCTGCCAAGTACAACACACGTTACACAAGGTTAATTAAAATCAGGTAACGTGATTAAAGGGGCATGAAATACAGACATTACAATATAGCTGTGTATTCCCACAGGACACACACTCCGAGCTTTATACCAGGAGACAGTCCACATTACATTATATACTTCATAGGTTCATAAAGGGACCAAGCTACTAACCAAAGCCGAGAAACACAATCAGAGATACAACAAAAAGTCAGCTCTGCCTCAACACTTCTCACATGATAGACATAGCAACGGGTGTCATTGTGCAAATAATGGACGTTATTTATACATTGATGGACGTTGTCATAAAAAATGCCGCCACTTTTACCTAGTGTGAACCTACCCATACAAAGCTAAAACACTAATTACAAAAATAAAAATACTATAAGGTTGGGTTCACACTATGTTTTTGCAATCCGTTTTTTTCATCCGTTTGTCTCGGACAGAGAGGTCAGCAGAGAGCACTGTCTCAGACCGGAAAGAAAACACCACTTCCTGCAGCACATACAGCAGCTGATAAGTATGGGGAAGACTTGAGATTCCGAAATAGAAGTAAATGACAAATCTATATAACTTTCTGAAAGCAGTTGATTTAAAAGAAAACGATTTTCTCTGGAGTACCCCTTTAAGTGGACCTTAATCGCAGTCATCATTTATCGCAGTCATCACTTTAAGAAAAATTTATTTTCTTTTACGTTTTTTAAATCAGTTTCACAAAATAATATACATATACAAATATATACATAGGCATAACTGTATGCGCCCTGATAAAGAACCCCCCTCTACCCAAAGTGACCATCAATTGCGGCATAGAACTTTATTTGGGTCCCTTTAAGCACCAGGTCCCTGATATAACTGCATCCTCTATATCACAAACTCTGGCCCTCTAGCTGTTATAAAACTACAATTCCCATCATGCCTGGACAAACTTTGGCTGTCCGGGCATGATGGGAATTGTAGTTTTGCAACAGCTGGAGGGCCGAAGGTTCCCCATCCCTGCACTATACTTTTATAATTACAGCTATATAAAAGCTATAAAAAGCTGACAGCAATGTTCACATTACTTATGAGTTATGGAGATAATGTTCAGTAATATCAGTTGCCATGAGGTGGCAGTAAAGCAATGTCTTACTTCTTACTACAGTTGGTGTTCTGTACATTATAATTTTAAGGAAAAAAAAAAAGTTGAATTTTTTAATAGAAATTTATAGACTATAAACTATATATTTTACCTGCCTGACGACACATGACGCATATGCTATTTATTGGTGACGTAAAGGGCATACTCATACTTATGCCATACTGCTGCTGTGCCCGTATGATCAGGACCACTGGTTAACCCTTTGAATGCTGCAATCAATGCTGATCGCAGTGTTCGGAGGGAAATAGTGGAGAAGAAAAGGAGACAAAACAATGTATGGGTAAACAGCCTATGGCTCATTTTAAGACCTCTTTGCAGTTTGACCATATTCCCTGTTGTTGGAGCAAACTTAGATATGGTAGACAGGCCACTGTACTGACATATATAGTTATATAGATATATACTATACATGTACAGGTACATCATAGTGACCGCACAGGCAATCAACCAACAAATGGTTAATGGCCGAGATCAGAGACACCTCTGATATCTACTGTTTGCCAAATCTTAATTCACACATCAGACAAAACCCCATAAAGAATTCAGACATCACACTAGACCCAAAAATGAATTCAGACACCAGACTAGACTCCAAAATGAATTCAGACGCCAGATTAGACCTCCCCCCCCCCCCCTAAAAAAAAAAAGAATTCAGACACTTAACACTAGTGATGGCCATGATTCAGGTACCAGGTGAAATCCAGTGGCGTAGCTACTATAGAGGCAGGGAAGGCGGTTGCTATGGGACCCCTGGAGAGAGGGGGCCCAAGGAAGATAAGAGCCTCCAGTGTCCTTTTGCTCAACCCCTTATGTACTGCAGTGTGTAAGTGACCCAGTGTTCTCTTACATGCTGCAACACAAAAAAGGGTTAATTTGCTAAAGACAATTAGCTCTCTGATAACCTCTGAGCTCCTGCAGAGGTCAGAGGTTATCAGTGCAGGAAAGAGCTAATTGTCTTCTGTATTAACCCTTTGTTTGTGTTGCAGCATGTAAGAAAACACTAGGTCACTTACACACTACAGTAAATAAAGGGTTAAGCAAAAGGTAGTCTGCTCCTGCACCTATGTATATAACCATGAGGCTCCTAATAGGCTGTTATAGTTACATACAGTGGATGGACAGAACAAGTAGACATTGGCTTTCTGCTTTCCTAGTCACTGTTGTGGCTGCACGCAGGATTCTGCCTCTGGCTACAAGAGAATTTTTTTTTTTGCCACATTACCGAGTATATATATATATATATCTTAGTGCGTAGGGGAGAGGGGCCCCATACAGTTTTTTGCTATGGGGCCCCATGAATCCTAGCTACGCCCCTGGTGAAAGCTATGGGGTCCTTGTGATGCTTACCCCCACAGGCTGCGAGTAGTCGTTGTAGAGGATACATATGATCCTTTAGACAGGGGTGAGATGGATACATGGCAATCCTTAAATAGGTACTGTCTTTGGAAAGAAAAAAAAAAGAGGGGGACATATCAAAAGTTTTGATTGGTTGGGGTCCCCCCACCGATGAGAAAAACAAGCCGTAAGAAGCACATAGTAGCGCATCTCACTCTCTGGGTAACAGCAATCTCCGTCTAGGCGGCTCCATTATAAGTCTTTACTGACTCTAAGGGCCAGTTCACACCGAGTAAAAGAGGTGGAATTCCATGACAGGAAATCTCTGCCGTGGAATCCTGCCTGCCTCCGTGTCATGCAGTCTGTCTATGGAAGGGCTCGTGCGCCTCCGCACAAAGAATTGACACGCCAATTCTTTGAGTGGAGACAGGAGGAGCACAAGCCCTCCCACAGACAGACTGTATGACACTGAGGTAGGCGGGACTCCGCAGTGAAGAGCTCCGTCACAAAATTCTGCCTCTTCTGTAAGATGGGTATTTATAGATAATTGATTATCCTAACTCCGCCCTTTTTCTGGAAACTTCCAAAATGTTCTGAACCTCTTTTCCACTAGATAGCAGCAAAGCAAAGTGTACCTTAATGCTGTGTGTGATGTAAATGGGATTAACCCTTCACCACCTGCCAAGTAGCGGAATACTAAAAACTGACCCATGCAACTTTTTATAGGATAACCAGAGTGCTAGCTCTCCCATAGCGGCCGCCTTCCAGGTACTTTCACCCTGCCCTCCTATGAGATTCCAGAGAAGCCAAATGTCAAATATAAGACAATGTACAGACACTGATCATACAAAGGAAACAATGCTTCGAAGTGTTTGCCATACAACGGCATTATTATTATTATTATAGTGGAGAATATTTTCCTAGGAAAACATCTCCATGCAATATTTATTAATGTGAACGTGGAAGCGTCATTGGCAGCTGGGCTCATGACAAAAGAATTATCAGTCAAGGAAATCTCCTGTCATCTCTGCAGCATGTGATGATATGAAAAAGACCCCGGCTGCCAAAGAAAACCGAGCCGCGCGCCGCAGCAGTTATGCAAAATATCTCTAATCCCATTGTTTTCCAGCTGTCTGCATCCCGACCACAAGAGGTCGGATTGTTCCCACTCCATCTGGACAGAAACGTCTCTGCAGGAGCCGAGGAAACTGTCAGGCGAGGGGAGAGGGGTACGAGTAAATAGCAGATACACACTTACCTTCCTAACCAGCCCCAGATACACAGATGATCACAACCAGGCCTGGAATCTAGGAGTTATTTTATTGTAAAAATAATAGTAGTAGTAGTAATAATAATAATAATAATAATAATAATAATCAACAATGAAAGAAAAGCAGTCAGGAACCTGTCCATAAAAGTTTACACAATGGGAAAGAGGTCCCTGCCTGTTACACTGTACAGGAAAAAAGACCCTGCCCATAAGAGCTTATACTCTACAGGAGAGAGGACACTGCCCATAAGAGCTTACACTCTACAGGAGAAAGGGCTCTGCCCATAAGAGCTTACACTCTACAGGAGAGAGAATCCTGCCCATAAGAGCTTACACTCTACAGGAGAGAGGTCCCTGCCCATAAGAGCTTACACTCTACAGGAGAGAGGACACTGCCCATAAGAGCTTACACTCTACAGGAGAAAGGGCTCTGCCCATAAGAGCTTACACTCTACAGGAGAGAGGACACTGCCCATAAGAGCTTACACTCTACAGGAGAGAGGACCCTGCCCATAAGAGCTTATACTCTACAGGAGAGAGGACACTGCCCATAAGAGCTTACACTCTACAGGAGAGAGGACACTGCCCATAAGAGCTTATACTCTACAGGAGAGAGGACACTGCCCATAAGAGCTTACACTCTACAGGAGAAAGGGCTCTGCCCATAAGAGCTTACACTCTTCAGAAGAGAGGACCCTGCCCATAAGAGCTTACACTCTACAGGAGAGAGGACACTGCCCATAAGAGCTTACACTCTACAGGAGAAAGGGCTCTGCCCATAAGAGCTTACACTCTACAGGAGAAAGGGCTCTGCCCATAAGAGCTTACACTCTACAGGAGAAAGGGCTCTGCCCATAAGAGCTTATATTCTACAGGAGAGAGGACCCTGTCCATAAGAGCTTACACTCTACAGGAGAAAAGGCTCTGCCCATAAGAGTTTATACTCTACAGGAGAGAGCACCCTGCCCATAAGAGCTTACACTCTACAGGAAAGAGCACCCTGCCCATAAGAGCTTACACTCTACAGGAGAGAGGACCCTGCCCATCAGAGCTTACACTCTACAGCAAAAAAGAGGGGACCCTGCCCATAAGAGCTTACATCCTACAGGAGAGAGGACCCTGCCCATAAGAGCTTACACTCTTCAGGAGAGAGGACCCTGCCCATAAGAGCTTACACTCTACAGGAGAGTGGATCCTGCCCATAAGAGCTTACACTCTACAGTAGAGAGGTCCCTGCCCATAAGAACTTACACTCTTCAGGAGAGAGGACCCTGCCCATAAGAGCTTACACTCTACAGGGGAGAGGACACTGCCCATAAGAGCCTATACTGTACAGGAGAGAGGACCCTGCCCATAAGAGCCTATACTGTACAGGAGAGAGGTCCCTGCCCATAAGAGCTTACATTCTACAGGAGAGAGGACCCTGCCCATAAGAGCTTGCACTCTACAGGAGAGATGACCTTGCCCATAAGAGCTTACACTTTACAGGAGAGAGGTCCCTGCCCATAAGAGCTTACACTCTACAGGAGATAGGGGACCCTGCCTATAAGAGCTTACACTCTTCAGGAGAGAGGGGACCCTGCCTATAAGAGCTTACACTCTTCAGGAGAGAGGACCCTGCCCATAAGAGCTTATACTCTACAGGAGAGAGGACCCTGCCCATAAGAGCTTACACTCTACAGGAGAGAGGACCCTGCCCATAAGAGCTTACACTCTACAGGAGAGCGGTCACTGCCCATAAGAGCTTACACTCTACAGGAGAGAGCACCCTGCCCATAAGAGCTTACACTCTACAGGAGAGAGGAACCTGCCCATAAGAGCTTACACTCTACAGGAGAAAGGGCTCTGCCCATAAGAGCTTACACTCTACAGGAGAGAGGACCCTGCCCATAAGAGCTTACACTCTACAGGAGAGTGGATCCTGCCCATAAGAGCTTACACTCTACAGGAGAGAGGACCCTGCTTATAAGAGCTTACACTCTACAGGAGAGAGGACCCTGCCCATAAGAGCTTACACTCTACAGGAGAAAGGGCTCTGCCCATAAGAGCTTATACTCTACAGGAGAGAGGACCCTGCCCATAAGAGCTTACACTCTACAGGAGAGAGGACCCTGTCCATAAGAGCTTACACTCTACAGGAGAAAGGGCCCTGCCCATAAGAGCTTACACTCTACAGGAGAGAGGACACTGCCCATAAGAGCTTACACTCTACAGGAGAGAGAATCCTGCCCATAAGAGCTTACACTCTACAGGAGAGAGGGCCCTGCCCATAAGAGCTTACACTCTATAGGAGAAATGGCTCTGCCCATAAGAGCTTGCACTCTACAGGAGAGAGGTCCCTGCCTCGATCATGTCGAAATGATACGAAAGTAATAGTTTGTTACTGTGTAGCAGAGGTGGGGAACAGTCAGCCCTCCAGCTGTTGCAAAACTACAATTCCCATCATGTCAAGACAGCCAAAGCTTTAGTCTGGCAACAGCTGGAGGGCCGAAGGTTCCCCATCCCTGCTGTATATCTTTGCTGTGTATGGTGCACTCTGTGACAGTTTGTACAATCAGGGTGGAAAGCTATTGATGTGAACGGGTGATTTTAGTCTCTGTCGGTAAACAGATGTTAAAAACTGCAAACTCAAAAACTGCAAAAGTCTGTGAGAGCCAAAACCAGGTGCATGCTATACTTAAAGGGGTGCTTCAGAGGAAAAAATATATATTTAATTATCAACTGGTTTCAGAAAGTTATACAGGTTAGTAAATTGTTTCTATATCTCAAGCCTTCCAGTCCTTATCAGCTGCTGTATGTCCTGCATGAAGTGGTGTATTATTTCCAGTCTGACACAGTGCTCTCTGCTGCCACCTCTGTCCATGTCAGGAACTGTCCAGAGCAGTAGCAAATCCCCATAAAAAACCTCTCCTGCTCTGGACAATTCCTGACATGGACAGAGGAGGCAGCAGAGAGCACTGTGTCAGACTGGAAATAATACACCACTTACTGCAGGACATACAGCAGCTGATAAGTACTGGAAGATTGAAGATTTATAAGTAGAAGCAATTTACACATTTGTATAAATTTCTTAAACTTTGTTTTCTCTGGAGTGCCCCTTTAAAAAGTACAAATTCTTAAAAAAATAACCACAATAATGTATGCAGAGACTTACAAGTTACACAGCTTAGCTGTCCTCCGGAAAGAGGGAAACGGTTTCTTTAGTCTCACCTATTGGAGGAAGCTACTCTGTGAGTTAAGAAGCCAAACATTGAGTTGGCACTGAAGAGACAGGTATCTTATGCCCAAAAAGTATTGCCTGGCCTGAAAGACCACCTACTCCAGCTGGCAGTCTCCACGAGTAACATATGACACAACAAAGTCCTGTCTTTATAGGGGTATGTCAGATATATTTTTTCTTTTTAAATCAATTAATTTCAGAAAGCTATATAGATTTATAATTTACTTCCATTCAAAAATCAAGTCTTCCAGTACTTATCAGCTGCTGTATGCCCTACAGGAAGTTGTGTATTCTTTCCAGTCTGACACAGCGCTCTCTGTTGCCACCTCTGTCCATGCCAGGAACTGTCCAGAGCAGAAGTGGTTTTCTATAGGGATTTGCTGCTGCTCTGGGCAGTTCCTGACATGGACAGAGGTGGCAGCAGAGAGCACTGTGTCAGACTGGAAAGATTACACCACTTCCTGCAGGACATACAGCAGTTGATAAGTGCTGGAAGGCTTGAAAATTTTAAATAGAAGTTATTTACAAATCTGTATTACCTTTCTGACACCCGCTGATTGGAAAACATTTTTTCCCCTGGAGTACACCTAAATTCAGTGATGCAGTGCCATACAGGATGCATATACTGCTGTGCAGGTCCTGTGTGCTCTGGCAGATTCTCTTACAGAGAACACAGCTGTCCATCTCCTGATGTTACAGGAAAGGGTGTGGCTTTGATAAGGGGTGGGGTTTATCATATCAGGTCTCCTATTGGAGACACAGCTCTGGGGGAGGGCTTCTGCTGTAGCCAGTTGCCTTACAGAAAGATACAGATAAGGAAAGCTGAACCTCTACACCACATGTAGTTTTTTTTTTCCCCACACAGTTTGAGACGAACAATTTTTTAAAAACTTTTTCGTGTTTTTTTTTTACATTTTATACAGCGACTGTACCTTTAAGGTGTTCATGGTTTACAATATGTCCAGAACAGCCTTGCTGGGCACAGGGAGCAGGTGCACCACAGATCGATGTGAATATTTTATTAATCTGAATTATTTACTTTCACCTTGGCAGGTTCGTGGTCCTTCCTGTGTGACTCGATGTTTGAGGCTGGGGCACAGTGCCATGAGAAACGCCACACATTCATTCACTGTGATGTAACCGTGCGCGTGGGAGCCCTGATGGTGACAAGATCTTTGGCTTATCTCCATGATTGTCATTGTAACTGGAAGTACGATGCCCGTCCTGTGCCAGCTGACAATGGCGCGGTGCATGTAGCTCATATCACTGGGCTGTTTATCAGGTATGAACAGCTACTAACAAAGGAGGCAGTATACTAAACGCGGCATTTCAGTGTTGTCTGTGCTATCGTTTTTCATGCTGGGTGTGGGGAAATTGGTTGCATGTCAAATGGGGTGAACTAATTTGTGCACACATGGCACAACCACCTTAGGCTATGTTCACACAACGTAAGTTCCGTGGCAATCACGGCCATTGTTACAACGGACGTGATTTCTGCGGTACTTACATTGTGCTGCAGGCTGAGGGAATCCCGGACGGATTGTATAAACATGGCATACACTCCGGCCAGGATCCCTAGCGCACCGCGAGAAACTGACATGTCAGTTTTCTGTGGCCGCTATTCAATGAATAGTGGTCGCAGAAAACCCTGCCAGTGCACACTATGGAGCGTGCGGCTCCGGCAGCACGCTCCATTGTGTGCAGTGGAGAGTTCTGATGCAGGCGCGCACGGATGCTCCCGTACCAGAACTAAGCGGCACTAAAGATCATCTAGCCGGTACTGCAGTACTGGCCGGGATGATCTTTTCTGAGACCGGCCGTTCCGTGACCCAGCCAGGACACAGAACGGACGGTCTTATACAGCTTGTGAACATAGCCTTAGATGTCAGTGCTCTGAGTGCTGCAAATCCATATTAAGAATTGAGAGGTTTACGAGCTAAACAGGGGTAGTTTGACGCTCATTGGAGGTCCAACCTTGATAATTGGTGGTCCAACCTTGAATAGTGGTGGTCCAACCTTGATTGGTGGAGGTCCAACCTTGATTGGTGGAGGTCCAACCTTGATGGGTAAGGTCCCTGCTTTAATTGGTCCACTTCTAACCTTGATCATGGGAAATACAGTCTTGGTTGGTAAAGTTCCACCCTTGATTAATGGAGGTCCATCCCTGTTTGATGCAGTTCTAGTCTTGATCATGGCGGTCCAACCTTGATTGGTGGAAGTCCAGCATTGATCGGTGGAGGTTCAGGACCAGCCTTGATCATGGGAGATCTAACCTTGATGAGTGGAGGTCCAATATTGATCATGGGGGTCCTGCTTTGATTGGTGCAGATGCAGTCTTGATCATGGGAAATCTAATATTGATTAGAGGAGTTCCAACCTTGATCGGTAGAGGTCCAACTCTGTTCGGTGCAGTTCTAACCTTGATTGTAGTGGTCCAACCTTGATTGGTGCAGTTCCATTTTTTTTTTATTAGTGAAGGCCCCACATTGATCAGTGGAGGTCCAGGTCCATCCTTGATTATGGGAAATCCAATCAACCATGATTAATAGAGGTCCAACCTTGATCGGTGGGGATCCTGCTTTAATTGGTGCAGTTCTAACCTTGATCATAAGAACTCCAATTGTGATTGGAGGAGTTCCAGTCTTGATCGGTGGAGGTCCACCCTTGATTGTTGCATTTTTAACCTTGATCAGTGGAAATCCAAATTGTAATGGTGGAGATACAACCTTCAACTGCCCCCTCACTGATCATCAGATCAAAGAGAGTTGGACTGGAGGGGATGGGGACAATGGATAACCTCTTTAGGCTGTGTCCACACATTGTGGTTTTGTTCCATACTGTTTTCTCAGGTGAAATACCTAAAAAGAAAAAAAAAAACTACATTCCAGAAACTACATGGGAAAAACAGTTTTTTTTCTGCATGGTAATTGCCCACTTGACACCAGCTAAGCCGAAAGTTTGCAATGTCTGGAGGAATGTGGTTATGCTTGTAAAAGCCAGATACCCATAAAACTGCTGCAGGATGTATACATAGTCACAGCTTACGGTCCTCCGCATTATTACGGGTTCTGTAGAGGGGTGTTTGATCCGCAGCCAGGTCCCTCAGCCGGTTCTAGTAACAATTACTGCCTGATACTGGAAGCAATTAATTACAGGCTGTAAGTGAGGGAATACAGGGCAGGCGGTACAGTGCTCCAGCGGGGGTGGCCGGGCACTGAAAGGGTTACCTCGCAGTCATTAAATACTCCAATTCTAATTAAACGCCGGCTAACTCTAATTAGCGACAAACGAGAGTTAATTAAAATCAATTAACCCTTTCAGCTGAGAAAGAAAAATACATATTGTGATGCAGAGAGGCGTACTTTATAATCCTTCTTCTGAATTTCTTTTGCTATGGTGTTATATTGTATGTAAGTATGTGAAAAAAAATTTATAAAGAGAACTGAACAGGGGTTGTGAACGTCAAACTGTTTTGCAAAATACTCTCGATTTTTTTTTTTTTCATGTTTTATTTGTTTAAATCAACATTTTATGTACAGCTGCTGTGTGTCCACATTCAGTAGCAGAGAATTCTGGAGGAACTTGCATTGTATGGTCAGCTCTCCTGTCAAACAGCACCAAAACCTCTGTAACCACACAGTGACAATACACTGACTGACTTGTTGCATAACAAAGAGCATTGTCTCAGAGGTAGCCAGATGTTAGCTAGGGCTGGGTGCGGTACCGCTGTGGCACTTGTCACAGGGCCTGAGTGGATTGGGTCTTAGGCACACGCCCATTAAACACAAAGGGGGAGATTTATCAAAGGGTGTAAAATTTAGACTGGTGCAAACTGCCCACAGCAACCAATCACAGCTCAGCTTTCCTTTCAGCACTGCCTAAAGCTGAGCTGTGATTGGTTGCTGTGGGTAGTTTGCACCAGTCTAAATTTTACACCCTTTGATAAATCTCCCCCAAAGTCTCTTGTTATGTGGTGGGAGTAAGTGAGGACAGAGTCTTAGATAACTTAATGACTTGACTAACTTTTACCTGAAGTACTTCTTAAAGTGACAGCACAGTCTTTGTTTATGTTTTTGTTATGTTTGCATCCAATAGCTGTTTTGCACTTGGAAATTGCTGGTGATATTAGGATACAGGTGATAGTTGTAATTTGCTGACTTGAATAGAAACAGTCTTTTAGTTAGTTAGTTTAAATTGTATAGAGGACTAGGGGGCCTGTCCGTGTGGTGTCCCACCACGGTTGTTGCTATTGGGTACACCCTTCGTAAAAGCCTGTACTTTTTCCATTGTAAGTGGTGATGTAGTAGTGCCAAAGTTTTGCAACAAGATGTCACTTTTGCAAGTGTATGTATTCAGTTATTGCACAGCTGTAGTATTGAAGGGGTTATTGTTTGTTTTTATGTCACATAGATCTGTAAGCCAATGAGAGTACACTCTTCTTCTGTCCTATCATTTCTCTCTTTACTTCTCACATATGCACTCCTCACCCACTCACAGCACACCTCACAGGGGCTGTAGATAGGAAGTCACATGGGTAGAGGAAGTGTAGTGTCTTTTCTCGCTAGACTCTGTAGAGACAGGATGCAACCTTCACTAGAGAGGATAATTCAGAGATCATCTCAACCCACGCTGTGGACAAGGAGAGACACAGTGCAGGACAGTATCCATAAAGCAAGTTTCAACATGTTGAAAGACAAACGACTACAACGATCAGCCAACATCGTTCATGTTGGCTGATTGTTGTGTTCTATTACACCAGACGATTATCGTCCGTAAAGGCCGATATCGGCCGAATACGGCCAATAATCGTTCCATGTTATAGGGACTTAAGGCTTAGCAGGCCATAACTTGTAAGGAAGGCTTAGGTGAAGTACTGCAGTCTTGGGTAGTTGGCACCTGGCCACAAGGCCAGGCCCTGAGGTAACTCTCTATTAGCTCAGCAGTACGGGTCCTGCTCAGGATACACGCACTAGACTACCCCTCTCTCTGAACATCACACCCTATATGTGGGCTGAAACTAGTTAACTCTCTTATTGGTGGAGGAAAAACTGAGGTAGTATGACATTCCATTGGTGGAACATTCTAGAACTCTCCATGGATAGATTGAGACATAGAAAACAGCTGGAATGTCTAAAACATTGTTATTAACCCCTTCACGACCCAGGACGTAACTGTACGTCTTGGGTCGGGTAGGGGAGTTCAGAGGGGGTTATATACTTTACATATTGTTGTACACTTTACATAACATGTAATTTTTACCATAGGTCAAACAGTGTAAACACAAAAAAAAAAAAAAATAAATTTTTTTTTCTTGTTTTGCAACATATTTTACAGAAATATTAAGTCTGCCCTTGCAAAGTACAATTAAAGGGGCAAAAAATGAAGTTTCGTGTGGGTCTGTAGGCGAAAAAAAGGAAGCGCTACGGCCTTTTAAACACGAGGAGGAAAAAGGAAAGGGCAAAAACGAAAATTCAGTTCCGGTTCTGAAGAGGTAAAAAGGGTTCTCCAGCAAAAATCTTTTTCTTTCAAATCAACTGGTGTCTTAAAGTTATATAAATTTGTAATTTACTTCTATTAGAAAAAACTCAAGTCTTCCCATACTTATTAGCTGCTGTATGTCCTGCAGGAAGTGTTGTTTTATTTTCAGTCTGATACAGTGCTCTCTGCTGACATCTCTGGCCGAGACAGGAACTGTTCAGAGCAGGAGAGGTTTTCTATGGGGATTTGCTACTGCTCTGAACAGTTCCTGTCTCGCCCAGAGATGTCAGCAGAGAGCAGTGTGTCAGACTGAAAATAAAACACTTCCTGCAGGACATACGGCAGCTGATGAGTACGGGAAGACTTGAGATTTTTTAATAGAAGTAAATTACAAATCTATAAAACTTTTTGACACCAGTTGATTGGAAAGAAAAAGCTTTCCGATGGACAACCCCTTATTCACTTCAATGTACTGCCATAGATACAATATTACTCAGTGGCGGCATCTTGTGGCCAAAAGAGAATACAGTAATCTAGAAAAGTTCACAATGAAAATACAGGTGCAATACAGGTGCAAGGGTATTAGCGAGTACAGGGAACCTTTAGGGCAATACCTTCAGTGCCGACTAGAAGAGAAAATGATACTGTAGTGACAGATTCACTACATCCTGGTAAGCTGCATAGTTGATATTATAATTAGCCTAAAGTAATTACCCTCATTTGATAGACAACCTGCATGAGCAACAGGTATCTTTCCTTGTGTGAGAGCACAAAAAAGCATGACTAATTATATTTTTTTTTTACAGCCATTACTATAAAAAAAAGCTGTTTTTTCCCTTTAAAAAAAACATTGTGTGAACATAGGGGGAGATTTATCAAACATGGTGTAAAGTGAAACTGGCTCAGTTGCCCCTAGCAACCAATCAGATTCCACCTTCCAGACTCTTTGGAAAATGAAAGGTGGAATCTGATTGGTTGCTAGGGGCAACAGAGCCAGTTTCACTTTACACCATGTTTGATAAATCTCACCCCCAGCCTTAAAGGGGTATTCTCCTTAACTAACATAGTTAGAATTGTAGGACTCATCAATATAAATATTTTTTCAATTACATTCATTTAGCAAACGTGCCTCCATCCCCTGATATGCTGCTCTTTTCTTGCCATTGTTGACAGCTCATTGTCTAGGTTACTGACTACCACCGGTTATCTGTCTGGCGTTTATAGAGCTATAATGTAAATGTATACAGTTATATAGTGTATACAGTATAATATATAAATGTGTATACTATAGCTATGTATATGTATACATCCTCTGTTCAGACCACTGTTTTTAGAGCAGAGTGGTTGTTGGTAATCCAGACAATGAGATGTCAACGGTGCAAGGAAAAGAGTGGCATATCAGGAGAAGGAGACAAGTTTGCTAAATAAATGTATTTGAAAAAGTATTTAACTTGATCTTGACCGGTTTACATTAGTGAGCCCTGTGTAACCTATGGAGAGGGGAGGGGGGAGGAGGAAGGAGGGAGATTAGTACAAAGGACAAAGGATTACACAGCAGGATCTGTGTGAAAGCTGGTATTCAGAGATCAGAGAGGTCAGTGTTGACTTCAGAGGAGATAGCCTGGTGATGTAGCTGTAAATTAACTCTTTGTTGTCCTGTTTTGGTGCCTCATCTCCCTCCACCCCTCCCTTCTACATAGAGAACAATGAAGACAGGGGGAGAGCTTCAAACTGCTTTTACATGATAAAAATGCATTTTTTCCACTAATAAACCCTAATCGCCTATACTATTGATTTCTGCAAGAAAAAAAAATGTGTGTGTGTGTATATATATATATATATATATATTTATTTATATATATATATATATATATATATATATATATATATATATATTATTATTTTTTTTTTTACTTTACAAAGTGTTTCATTCCCTATCTACACTGATATGTCTAGGGAGGGGGAGGATGAAAGTAACATGCTCTCACCTCCCTGCTCCAACACTGGTGCCGGTATCCCACAGCCCTGCTCCCCCAGTCCCGGCTGCTTCTGGGTCTGAGTGGGGACCTGCGACGTGACGTGTTTGGCCCGCTCAACCAGTCAGCGGCTGCGGGATACTGGAACCAGCGCTGGAGTGGGGTAGCTGAAAGTATAGTGTCTCACTATGTGTTTTTCTTTTCTTCTTACACCTTGGTTGAAGTGTATCACTTTAGTGTCACAGGTTAGGACAGGAGACAGCTGTTCCTTACTCCAACCACTAGATGTCACACTCACAAGCACAGCTGCAGCTAACACTAGGTCTAGCTTCACAAACACTTCCCTTTATTTAAAGTAACTACTTCCCTCTAGTAGTGAGGCAGTTAAAGCTTGGCTATGGGCCAGGCAGGACGTGTATATAGTTGTTCCTTCAACTAGCTTCCTAACCCTCATGGGTTGCTGGACCAGAACCCTTGGGAAACTGGAGACAAGGGAGTCTTCACCCTTGCCTATGTCAAGGATTCTTCTTGCTAGAACAGGACAGTCGACCACTTTAAAGGAAAGTGATGGATCACTCAAGACTAGACCTGCAATAGAGCACAGTGCCAGCAAGCTGCTCTCTACTGACGAGACACTCAGCTTTGTAGGAAGGACATTACAAGCCAGCTCCACCCAGAGCAGAGACCTGGGACTTGTACTACCCTAGAGGACGGGCAAATTGACTCTGTGGAGCAGAAGGCGGTTAGGTGAGATAACTAAGACTCATCCATACGTGGCTACGAGGATCCTTTAAACACTTCTTCAACACTTTATCACATCCCAGCAGGGTACATTAAGCAAGGGTCCTCCTATCCAGTCTCTATCACCTGTTGGACTACTATATTGATTATTTTTGGACTAAGTACCTGATCATTGTGACTATTTTTGACCTTTTCAAAGTAAATTTTTTTTTTTTTTTAAATGTTGAAAGTGGGATATATCTACCGCCGTACTTACACCTAAACCTTACACCTCACCTTAGTTCCAACCAAGGTCCGGGGGTTGCCATGTGTCCAGGGGTGGGTGTTTCCACTCCTGGCCACTGTGACAAGTTGCACCAGAACCCACCAGCAGGCCCAAAATCAGTAACCGTCACCTAGGCCACTGCAAGAGCATGTTATGTCTTTCATCCTCTCCCTCTCCAACACTCTGCCAAAAATCACCCCAGTCCGGAGTTCTCCTTTAATATGGTGCATGTGATTTGCCACCCAGCTTTTCTAGGATCTGATATCAATCCAAATCAGCAAAAAAACAACTTTTTTTCACCCCCTCTAACACCAGCAAGATAAAAGTGCCCGTTACTTTAAAGTAAAAACCTCTGAATCTGGTCTCTTTGAACACGTCCACGTCCTGTAATGTACAAATCATCAGAATCTCGGTGTAATAAACAGCTGGTTGCGTCCTGCCTGCCGCACCGGGATATTTATCTCTCATTTCGTACACAACATCTGGTGACTGCCAATGGGGAAAATCATACGAGATGAAGAGAGAGAAGGCACTTTAATGACAATTATTTATAAGGGAGGCGGCTGGATACTCTCATCATCCGCATGTTCACAAAGTCACAGAGTTCCGTGTATGATCCATCAATCAACGCTCGCACGTTCCCGAGCAGATTTCTGTTGGCTCTATGGACTGAGAGGGGATTTCGGTAGCTGCCAGTGACTATTCCACAGCGGATCCAGGACCTGTATTAATTACCGATGAGGCGTACAGAGCGAGCGCTGCCATGAGGAGAGGTGAGCACCTCACCCGAGGCAATGGAGAGATCTGGACAGCAGGCAGAGAAACACCGCCATACGCCGGGATGTATGCAGCCAGACTAATGAGCAACTACAGGCAGATGACGAAGGTCTCCTATCTGTCATCCACAGGGGGCGGTGTTATAGTAGTTACATTCATGTAAACAGAAAACACTACTATTGCAGTTATATTCTTGAACACAGAAGGCAGTATTATAGTAGTTATATTCTTGTATATGGGAGACAGTATTAGGCCAGGTTCACCCATGAGACCTACTGTTCCGTGATTCGGCCAGGTCACGGAACGGCCGGTCTCTGCAAAGATCATCGAGGCTGGATGATCTTTCTGGCAGCAGTGTTATAAAATACGACATGGAGAGAAAGGAGCGGCTCCACATCCCTCCTATGGCTGATACTTCTGCCGCTAGGCCTATTTTAAAAACCAACGCCAGGGTGTTGGTATACAATTTGATCAAACCATATTGCCCCGTGTACCACGTGCAGGTCCCCTGGTTCACACGGGTCCCTACGCTAACTCCACACTGTGTCGGTCAGCGACCGCCAACCCTGCAAAGCGTGCACATGCAGGGAAGGGAGGCCATGGAATGGCCCTGCAACCCCAATGTCACAGGACCAAACCCAAAATGCCCCACCAATACCCAGCCGGCACCACCGGCGGGGAAGGCTGCCACCAAACACCACAAGTATGAATGTGATATTGCACTCATCACCACTGCTGCAGACAAAATGGGAAAGACATAAGGTACCGACATGTGAGCACAGGTACATCCCGCCAATCTGGGTCATGTGGGTCCACGAAGGGGCCTCCCTTCTCTGCATGTGCACGCTTTGCGGGGTTGGCAGTCGCTGACCGACACAGTGTGGAGTTAGTGTAGGGACCTGTGTGAACCAGGGGACCTGCACGTGGTATACGGGGCAGTATGGTTTGATCAAATTATATACCGACATCCTGGTGTTGGTTTTTAAAATTAGTGTCAGCTATAGGTGTGATGTGCAGTTCTCTCCATGTCGCATTTTATGTTTTTCTCTCTTTTCTGAGCGGCTGGCACTCCCCTTTATAAGACCGATGTCACCCAAATTAGCAGGATATACCTGTGCTCACATGTCAGTACCTCTATGTTTTTCCCATTCTGGTTGCAGCAGTGGTGGTGAGTGCAATACCATATTCATACTTGTGTTGTTTGGGGGCAGCCTTCTCCGCCGGTGGTGCCGGCTGGGTATTGGTGGGGCATTTTGGGTTTGGTCCTGTGACATTGGGGTTGCAGGGCCATTCCATGGCCTCCCTTCCCTGCATGTGCACGCTTTTCGGGGTTGGCAGTCGCTGACCGACACAGTGTGAAGTTAGTGTAGGGACCCATGTGAACCAGGGGACCTGCACGCGGTACAAGGGGCAATATGGTTTGATTAAATTATATACCAACATCCTGGCGTTAGTTTTTAAAATTAGCCGAGCGGCATTAGTATCAGCCATAGGTGGGATGTGCAGTAGCTCCCTTCTCTCCATGTCGCATTATAGTAGTTATATTCTTGTACATAGGGGGCAGTATTATAGTAGTTATATTCTTGTATATAGGAGCAGTATTATAGTAGTTACATACTTGTATACAGGAGCAGTATTATAGTAGTTATATTCTTGTATATAGGAGCAGTATTATAGTAGTTATATTCTTGTATTTAGGAGCAGTATTATAGTACTTATATTCTTGTATATAGGAGCAGTATTATAGTAGTAATATTCCTGTATATAGGAGCAGTATTATAGTAGTTATATTCTTGTATATAGGAGCAGTATTATAGTAGTAATATTCCTGTATATAGGAGCAGTATTATAGTAGTTATATTTTTGTACATAGGAGCAGTATTATAGTAGTTATATTCTTGTATATAGGAGCAGTATTATAGTAGTTATATCCTTGTATATAGGAGCAGTATTATAGTAGTTATATTCTTGTATATAGGGGGCAGTATTATAGTAGTTATATTCCTGTATATAGGAGCAGTATTATAGTCGTTATTTTCTTGTATATAGGAGCAGTATTATAGTAGTTATATTCTTGTATATAGGGGGCAGTATTATAGTAGTTATATTCTTATATATAGGAGCAGTATTATAGTAGTTATATTCTTGTATATAGAAGCAGTATTATAGTAGTTACATTCTCGTACATAGGAGCAGTATTATAGTAGTTATATACTTTAACATAAGCTTAAATATAATAGTTGTTATATTATTTCGCTTAGGAGCCATTATTATAGTAGTTTTATTCTTGTACATATAGGACCACATAACAGTAGTAATATCCTTGAACATGGGGAGCGGCATTACATTGGTTATATTCTTGTTTATAGGGAAGACCCATATTGTTTTTCCTAAATCATAGTGTTAATCACAATGTCATATATTACTTTCAACCAAATAGCATTGTCTAAATTCTAAAATGCTTTAGGTTTTTTCTTTTTATTGAGTAATGTCTTGGTTGCTTATAACTATCACATTTTTATTTTTTTAAATACTGCTGTACCTGAATACCGCTGCGATTACATTATCACATTTCCCCTCCAGCACTGCTCAAGCATCAGCGTTAACCACATATTGCCAGCTTCTTTCTATGTACGATCAATAGAAGACTGCAGAAATGGCTAAACAGTGCTGACCACAACACTGCCACCTACTGGTCATCTTGCTGCAATTAGCATGTAACTAGATGTAATAACAATCTGTAAAGTTGTCAGATGTCAGACACTTCTTCACCCACTAGAGGGACCATTGCATCATAAAATATAGACTCCCTCCTACAGTATATGTCGAAATCCCAGACCTCCCGCCCCCCCCCCCCCCCATCCACCATACTTAGCCAAAACGCAGCAATCCAAATACTTTCCTCTCTAATTTCCCCCTCTCACTACACAGCATTAAAATCCTTATTTGGCAGAATAACTAGCACATATATCGAATCTGCTTATTCTGGGCTGTTAAGTAAGTTTAATTAAGTTACTAAGTTAATGTTGCACGCTATCTGCCGAGAATCTTATTGCAATAAACTGAGGAGAGGGAATAGGAATCCTAAATTGCCTCATTTTTTCACAGTAGGAATTGGGGACCGGTTTAGCCAGTTGCGTCGAAAGAATTCCAATTTTCCCTCCGTTGCCCTGGAGGGATCCAGGTTATTCTGTTGCAGGCGAGAAGGAAAGCTTAAACACTTGAATACTATATCCGCAGTATTGACGACGTTTTTTTTTCTCCCCTCTTTCTTTCTTTTTTTCGGCACTGTATTACGCTTTCGGCCCTGTAATCTTGAAATTTGTATTTCTCGCAGACTCCGGTGCTGGGAGCACGTGTTTCCTGGTATGTGTGTGTGTGCGATCCTGGCTGATTTGTTAAACAGATAGGAATTGGTGTAATATATTTTCGCACATGTGCCGTACAGGCTGCAGATCAGCAAAACAAATAAACGATAAAAAGAATGGAAACAAAATTACCGAAATTTGCAAAGTTTGATAAATGGCGGCCTGTACTTGCCACAAGCTAATGGCTCGCAATGATTAATAAGAGCAAAAATAATTGCATTTCATTAAGATTGATGACACCCCGTCCACCCTCCCCTTCCTCGTTTCAGCCCTAAAGTGGAAGAAGATGAAGTTCTCATCTATAATGGCTCCTGTAGCATCGCCATAGCAACAGAGGCAGAGATGGAGTGCAAGGCGCCTAATCAGCCAATTACCACACAGATTACTGCGATACGGAAAAACTGGCTCCAGAACACTCAGGTATAATCAAATCTTTTTTTACAGACTGATTCAAACAGTTTAAAAATTAAATTTGTAACAATGTGTACGTTATAAAAAAAAAAAAAAAAAAGAATCATTCCGGCCGGGGCGCGGGTTCGGGTGATCTATAACGCTAAGTGCCCGTGGATTTATTGGCAATGCAAAGTAAAGTAAAGCTGCAGTTAAACATCTAGTTTATTCGGTAAATAGGTGAGGAAAATTCAGAAAATTTACAGGAAGGATTGTAGGTTTTTGTTTCTTTTTAATTCTTTTTGTATAGGAGATTACTGGATCATTATAGAATGGTATATATGGGGGGGGGGGGTGTCATAACTGCTGTAGATTATGTTTATTAAAAGACACCAACAACTTAGCATACATGATTCTTAGTATACAGCAGCTGCTGCAGAACCTCTTCTCAACTAAAGTGTGTCCCTAACCAATGCCAGCCACAGTAAGCCATGTGACCATACTGTGCTCCCATCTAGTGCCAGCTACTATGTACCCTTATACAATGGAAGGCTATGTTCACGCAACGTTTTTTCAAGCTCCGTTTAAAATGACGTCCGTTATTTTGAGTCTAAAACGTCCGTTATTCAGTGCATTGTGTGCATTGGACGTCAGTCTTCCCATTGACTTGCAGTTAAATCGTGGCAAAAACTGACGTTATTTTAAATATCAAAATCGGCCGCCTTTTCTCTATTTTTGACGTTGTGTGAACATAGCCTAAAGAACTAAGCCAAGAAGTACAAATAAACTTATCTATAGTTATCATTTTTTTTTCTTTTTGGAACTAAAATTCCATTAATACATCGTCCAATACTCCACAACACCTGATAATCCGGCATTTTATTTTTATACAATATCTGAAGCATAATGTGGAATTTCATAAGGCTAAAAAACAGTGAGAAATAATCCAGAAAGAGATTTGTCCTTTCAGTAATGTAGAATATTTGATAATGTAGTACTTATCTGGTGCAGAAATTGTCTGTCTGTGTAAATAGATAGATAGACAGACAGACAGATAGATAGATAGATAGGAGATAGATAGATAGGAGATAGATAGATAGATAGATAGATAGATAGATAGATAGATAGATAGATAGATAGAATAGCAGAATGGAGTGCACTCACAGGAACAGTGCTCGGAGTGCCAGCAATGGAGAATGGATCCACGTCTCCTCTTCAAATAAAATAAGAACTTGCAGCACATCCAAAATAGTGAAAAAAACTTGTGGTGTTTTATTGGTGCATAAGCAAAAAAATCAGCAACGTTTCTGTCTCATCTCGAGACCTTGAGATGCTTGAGAAAGGTCTTGATGTTGCTGATTTTTTTGGTTATGCACCAATAAAACACCACAAGTTTTTTTCACTATTTTGGATATGCTGCAAGTTCTTATTTTATAGATAGATAGATAGATAGGGGATAGATAGATAGATAGAAGATAGGAGATCGATAGATAGAAGATAGATAGATAGATAGATAGATAGATAGATAGATAGATAGGAGATAGATAGATAGATAGATAGATAGATAGGAGATAGATAGGAGATAGATAGGAGATAGATAGGAGATAGATAGGAGATAGATAGGAGATAGATAGGAGATAGATAGATAGGAGATAGATAGATAGGAGATAGATAGGAGATAGGAGATAGATAGATAGGAGATAGATAGGAGATAGGAGATAGATAGGAGATAGGAGATAGATAGATAGGAGATAGATAGATAGGAGATAGATAGATAGGAGATAGATAGGAGATAGATAGATAGGAGATAGATAGATAGGAGATAGATAGATAGATAGATAGATAGATAGATAGATAGATAGATAGACAGAAAGTCCGATTGATCAATCGATAGATAGACAGATAGATTGAAAGACAGACAGATAGATAGATAGATAGATAGATAGATAGATAGATAGATAGATAGATAGATAGATAGATACAAAGGAGATAGATAGATAGGTAGATAGGAGATAGATAGATAGATAGATAGATAGATAGATAGGTAGATAGGAGATAGATAGATAGATAGATAGATAGATAGGAGATAGATAGATAGATAGATACAAAGGAGATAGATAGATAGGTAGGTAGAATGCAAGAACAAGGTATATTGTAGATAGCTAGATAGTTGATCATCTATACATAAAATGAAAGAACAATATGTAGATATCTAGATAGAGTATATATGAAGACAACATGACTTTTCCTAGTTGCGGATGTCCAATTTCCATGGCTCCAGATCCCCATGAAGATACTTATACTTACATCTATATGTAATCTATCTAGGAGAACACATAATCAGCTTTTAGAAGTTGAGTTTGGAGAATCCCTTTAAATGTTGACTATTTGTGTAGGGGCTCTTATGGCATGCTGGGACCTGTAGTCTGCTATAGAGCCTTAGGTTGTCCTCTTCAGGGTTTCTATATTTTGACAATGGCGGGGCTGCCGTTTCCCCACTTGTTGGCGCAGTCCATCATTGCCATTAGACCTGACACGCTCCACTCCCCACCACAAACGATTTCATATCCTCCACGGATGAGGTGTCGTCATTTGTCATGTAGGTGCTCAGAGTGGTAATGATTTTAGGTCTTCATTAATCACCTCAGGAGCATTAATCTACTTTCAGGAAAACTTAAATGATACAAAATAACAATGTCTTAGTCAATAATATATTAGGAGGGAACGGTCCAGATGGGGCAATGGTCCGTAATACCGCTCCCTATAGACTATTAGGGTAATCACTGCATCAATAAACACTACAAATAATGGCCGTGTAATACAATCGTCACGTCATAGTAGCTGTGTGTTAGATTGTGAGCTCTTACGTCTCATGTATTCTGCCTGACTTATGTTCATATGATGTAGTTCTTATCAAGTGACGCCAATAGGTCTGGTCATCCCATAACTGACCGCTTACACACTAGAATCTGCACTAGACACCAGGGAGTGTGATGTCCGTAAATCCTCCTAATCCAATGATCTTCAGGAAACATCAAGCTCTGACCCCTAACCCCCATCCATCCCAGTGAACATAAGAGTATTGTCACAACTGGAGACATGGATCCAGTGAACCGCTGTTATCGACAATGTAAGCCGCACCAGGAGTCTAAGGGTCTGCTTGTCTTCACCAGAGCCCAACACATGGTGGGTCGCTACCCCTGGCTTTGCTTGCTAGTGGTGGTGGGTAAGGCGCAACTGGAGACTAGAGATGATCGAACAGCGTGAATTTTCAGGTCTGTTCGAACTCGAACCATCGGCATTTGACTCCCGCTGCCTTCCCGTTCCGTGGGGAAGGTGGAGACAGCCCGAGTACAGGCTGTATCCCTGTTTTCCAGGCGGCACTCGGGCTGTCTCCACCTTCCCCGCGGAACGGGAAGGTAGCGGGAGTCAAATGCCGATGGTTCGACTTTGAACGAACCTGAAAATTCGTGCTGTTCGATCATCTCTACTGGAGCCACTTAGCAGGAACCTAAGTAAGGACTCACAGGGGCAGGAGCTGGGACCACAATGCTAATCATAGCAATACAGACTCTCCAACAAGGGTGGTCAGGACATGTACAACGTATATAGGGGAGTTTGTTAAGTGCTTAACCAATTGAGGGCATACTACTCCACATGCGCCCAAGGGGACGGGGATGCACTCGCGGGCAGTAACACAGAAAGTAGGAGTGGGGGCAGGTGAGGCACCCAGGAGGGCTGAAGAGATGGTGGCAACGAGCCCCTATACGTGGGCTCCAGCGTCCGCCGAGCACAGGCGCTCAGGAGAGCCGGTGTGGTTGCGGCCCAGGGCACGGGTCACCACTGCAGCCGTGACAAGGATATAACCCACTTAGTGTAACACTGAACACTGATTAAAACTAGTGTTGAGCCATAGGCTTATCCATGTTTTCCAGGACTCCCTAGGGCAGCATCCAACTTCTGCAGCTGCCGGTAGTCAAATGGTGAGTGTTCAGGTTCGGAGAACATTGTCGAACCTGATATTAATTGTTCCAAAATTGTTTGAAATCATAGCCTGAGACAAATTTACACAAAAGTGCCAAAAAATTATCCCGGTCCTGCAAAGTCATAAGCCGAATAAAGAAATGGCCTCTCAGTCAGGACAACTCACACAGGAACCAAAGAAAAACTGCAGACCGGAGGCTGAGAGTGAGTGGTGATGCTGCAGCTGCCAGGGCACAGGGACAGGTAAGTATCATCTCTTTATTATGTTTCAGCCATAAAAAAAAAACTTCTTCCATTTTTATTAGAAAAAAAACATTTTTTAAAGGCTGAAATTACCAGACACAGAAAACAAAAGAAATGATGTTTAATACGAACTGTTTTAACAGCTGTTGAAATAAAAGCTTGTATTTTACGTTGCTAACAGCCGACTTTCAATGAAACACATTTTTGTGACAAAAACTTTAGATCTTTAGGTGATTTTTTTTTTTAAACCCTGAAAGCGACATTTAATGGCTCAATAAGTAACACAACCATACTGTGTGTGAGCATGGCCTAACTCAGATGCCTTTGTAAATGGCAACTGCGACATCCCATGCCGGGCTGAGATGTAGAACCAGAGGATGAGGCACCTAAAGGATTATCTCTTTCCTTCTTCCATGCAAAACATTCACATAACTTTTTTTCAAAAATGTTTTCAAATGCTCCATTAGGCTATGTTCACACAACGTCCAAAAAAGGAAAAAAGCGTCCGCTTTTTGTGATTAAAAAGACGTCCGTTATTGCATAATTTTAATTGGCTTGACTAAAATGCATTGAAGTCTATGGAATAACGGACGTCTTTTTCACTCATTGTATTGAATGCGTCCGCATCAAAAGACGTCCGTCATTCAATACATTGCATGAAAAAGACGTCTGTTATTCCATAGTCTTCAATGCATTTTAGTCAAGCCAATTAAAATTATGCAATAACGGACGTCTTTTTAAACACAAAAAGCGGACGCCTTTTTCCTTTTTTTGGGCGTTGTGTAAACATAGCCTTTCTGTCCATTGCTCTGCAAGGCTATGTTCCCACACAGTATATTTGCTTAGTATTTTTCAACCAAAACCAGGAGTGGATTGAAAACACAGAAAGGCTATTTTCCCACAGACTGTTGAAATTTAGTCTATGGCCGCCACTTGGTAAATAACGGTTGTTGTTTTAAAATAAGCGTAATTATTTGCCATTAAATGGTGGCCATCCACTCAATTTTAACAGTGTGTGTGAACATAGCTTTTCTGTGTTTTTAATCCACTCCAACACTGAACAAATATACTGTGTGGGAACATAGCCTTACGCTGGGTTTACACGGAACGATAATTCGCCCAATCGAACGATTAACGATTTTGAAGCAACAATTTGGTTTTTACAACGATCAGCATTTAGACGGAGAAAAATCGTTAGAAGATCCGTAAGAAAAATTGTTATTGCGATCGTTTTAAAGATCGCTTAAGCCCATCTTTTACATAGGGTGAATCGTTGAAAGACTGTTTACACGAAGCGATCTGCGAATTTTTAGCGAATGACGAATGACGATTTGAGAACATGCCGAAAGATCAAAATGAACGATTTTTCGCTCATCGCTTGATCGTTTGCTGTGTTTACACGGAACGATTATCGCTCAAATGCGATTGTTATTGCGAAAATTCGAGCGATGATCGTTCCGTGTAAACGCGGCATTAGATTGAAATATCGATTGTTTACATAGATTATTTTTATTATTGATAGGTTGGTGAAGTTGTAGGTTTAGCTACAGCTACAATTTTATTTTTTTTTTTTTAATGTACTTTATTTATTTATTTATTTATTCATTCATTCATTGAATTTTAATTTGGTTTCATTTTGGGTTTTCTTTTATTTTGTTAGCTTATTTTTTACTTTTTTTTTTTTACTTTGCTAGTGCTTTTTTTATATTTAGACTGTTTCTTATTACACCTGGAATAACTCCTACCAGCTCGCATCATATATATTCGATAGTAAAAAAAAAAAACAGAACACAAAGCGCGAAAAATTATTTATCGCTTTCCCCCCCACCCCCGTCTACACATGGTTCATTGAGAGGCTATCAACATTAATCAAGGGGTTTACTCTTCACACATCTGCTTTGTCATTTCCCAACAGATTGTTTGTCTGAAAAGTAGCTGGAAATCCGTAGTAACAGTAGGATATACGCAAACAGTAAAGAGCAGCCTTAATGCGACTCACATTAGATTTGGAATAAAAGCCAATGATGCATTGAAAATCAGAGCAGCTCAAAAAAAATAAAAAATTCCAAAACGACCGCGAAGAAAAAAAAAAAAACATAAGCACCAAGAATATAAAAATATACATGAAGCCGGGCGGCGAGATCCATTTAAGTGGTTATTCATTGTGCATCTGCATTTAAATTATAAGTCGTTTAAAGTAAATTGGAATTACAGCTAATCCAAAGGAAATTATGGCCGAGCGGGAAACGTGGGGGGGCGCGTGACTTATCTGGGTCATGCGTGTTCCGGCTCAGGTTCATTAGCCGCCTATCATTTTACCTTTGTAGCTAAGTTTATTAGCAGTGAGAAAAAATCTCTCTCGGATCTCGGCGGTGCCACATTGTATCAGTCGTCTAGGTGAAATAATTTAGCTTACCACCTAAAAAAGCGGCTGATTGTCTTTCCCATAGGACTTAATTAGCCGTATGTCATCATGTGAAGAGGAGACATAGCAGAGCGCTCCTTCAGTGTACCTGTCCACGTCCACCCAGAGCTTTATAATGAGATGTCAATCGCTTCGACACTGATGGGGAGACTAGAAACCTGCTGAAATGGCAGGAAGAGAAAATTCTTTTTCCCGGATCAGTCTTTTCAGTTCAACTTCCTCTTCTTTAGAAAGTTTTTTTTTTTCCTCTCTCTCTTACCTCTCTCCTTTTTAGGACTAGGGATAAATGTACAATTCTATACTTGGGTGGAGGAGACACAATGTACAATTATGGAAAGAACAGGGAGTATTGGTGGACAGGAAAAGCCAATGAAGTGACCAGTACCAGGTAGCTGCTGCCAAGGCTGATAAAATGGCGGGATGCATGAGAAAAGGCCGAAATGTCATGGCAAGATGGAGTTTTGCCTGTATACTAGGGAAGGGGAACCTTCGGCTCTCCAGCTGTTGCAGAACTACAATTCCCATCATGCCTGGACAGCCAAAGCTAAAGCTTTGGCTGTCCAGGCATGATGGTAATTGTAGTTTTGCAACAGCTGGAGGCCCGAAGATTCCCTGTTCCTGCTCTATACAAATCACATAAAATATAGGGGGAGATTTATCAAACATGGTGTAAAGTGAAACTGGCTCAGTTGCCCCTAGCAACCAATCAGATTCCACCTTTTATTTTCCAAAGAGTCTGTGAGAAATGAAAGGAGGAATCTGATTGGTTGCTAGGGGCAACTGGGCCAGTTTCACTTTACACCATGTTTGATAAATCTCCCCCATGGTGTACAGTTTTGGGCACCTGTGTATGAGGCCCTATTCCACGGGACGATTATCGTTCAGATTATCATTAAATCGTTCGGAACTAAGTGATAATTGTTCGGTTGAACAGCAGTTAACGATTGAACGACCAACCAGAAATCGTTGATCGCTTAATGAGACCTGGACCTAAGACGTCGTTTGGTCTTTCGCAGTAGCGACGACAAGACGACCACAAGAACGATCATGAGTACCGATCGTCGTTACGTGTAAATGGGTGAACGATTTTAGGTCGTTCGCAATGGCAGTCGTTTATGCCACTATGCGATTATGCGAATGATAATCATCCCGTGAAATAGGGCCCCTAGGGGCGTAACGAAGCGATATTTGTTCGGTTGACTAACAGTTAACGATTAAGCGACGAACGAGAAATCGTTGATCGCTTTATAAGACCTGGATCTATTTTTATTGTTGCTCGTTCGCAAATTGTTCGGATGGAATAATTAGTGTTTGGGGAATCTGATTACAATGTACAATTATACAGAGTACAGTACGGAGATCTTGCTAGTGATCTTTTTATACCTAGACCTGTGACCATGACAGTTAGGCATCCTATATATCTAGAGGACTATTATCACAGACAGGATTCTTTACTGTAAGAGCAGGGAATGGATTACAGAACAAAAACAGGTTATCAGACTTTGGCTTATTTAGTCTTGGGGCGATCACAATGTACAATTCTATCAAGGGACAGTACAGAGATCTTGCTAGTGATCTTTTTATACTTTGACCTGTAACCATTACAAGTGGGCATCCCATATATTTAGAAGACTATTGTCACAGACAGGATTCTTTACTGTAAGAGCAGGTTTTTGATAAACAAGCCAGGTAATCAGACTTGGAGTCATTCAGTCTTAAAGGGGTTACTCCAATGAAAATATTTTCCTTCAAATCAACTGGTTTCAAAAAGTTATATAGATTTGTAATTTACTTCTATTTAAAAATCTCAAGTCTTCCAGTACTCATCAGCTGCTGTATATCCTGCAGGAAATGTTTTCTTTCCAGTTTGACACAGTGCTTTTTGCTGCCACCTCTGTCCAAGACAGGAACTGTCAAGAGCAGGAGAGGTTTCTATGGGATTTCCTGCTGCTCTGGACAGTTTATGTCTCGGACAGAGGTGGCAGCAGAGAGCACTGTGTCAGACTGGAAAGAAAACATTTCCTGCAGGACATACAGCAGCTGATAAGTACTGGAAGACTTGAGATTTTTAAATAGAAGTAAACTACAAATCTATATAACTTTCTGAAACCAGTTGATTTGAAAAAAAAAAGAAAAAAAAAGAAAGAAAGTCTGGAGAATCGCTTTCTAGCAATCTTTTTATACCTAGGCCTGTAACCATGACCAGTGAACAAGCGCTATATCTATCCACTATCACAGGAGGATTTTTTGTTTTGCTGTAGGAGTGGTGACCCTATGGAAATATGTTGATTCAATGAAGTTCAAGAGGGTCCTGGATGTTTTTCTTCAAAAATATAATGTTACAACTTATGGTCACTAGAGTTCTGGTTATAGGACATTGATCCAGAGATTCATTCTGATTGACATATTTTTGAGTCAGAAAGGAATTTTGTCCCCTACTATGAGGCATTTGCCATCTCCATCATGAGTAGTTTTAGCTTTCCTCTGGATTAAAATACATGGGTTATAGGTTAGACTTTAGAAATCACTGCCCCCATTTTTTTTTTTTGCAGAAATCGATAGTCCAGGCGATTTTAAGAAACTTTATTGTTGGGTTTATTAGGCAAATATGCCATTTTCTCATTTTCTGCATTCAAAAAGACTTTTCCCAGGTCCCCCCTCCTTCCTCTTTTCCATTCACTGCAAAAAAAATCGGGAAATTGTGACTTGTTGCATCAGACACAACCCTGTCTGTTCTATAAAGAGGGGAGGGGGAAGGAGGAAGGAGGAAGGAGGGAGATGAGTCGGCAGCAGAGAGCAGAGAACAAAGGATTACACAGCCTGGAGCTCCATGAAAGCTGGTATTCAGAGGTCAGAGAGGTCAGTGCTTACTGTCAGAGGAGATAGCCGGTGATGTAGCTGTAAATTAACTCTTTGTTGTCCAGTTTTGGTGCCTCATCTCCCTCCACCCTTCCCCTCTCCATACACAATGATAAAAACAAGGGGGAGAGCTTCAAACTGCTTTTATATTCAGCTAATAAACCCAATAACAAAGTTTCTTAAAATCGCCTGTACTATTGATCTCTGCAAAAAATAAATAAAAATAAACAACAGTGACACTTTAAAGGACAACTCTGGAGCTGGAATTTTTTTTGGGGGGGTGCCAGAGAGCTTATTAAAACACATTACAAAGTTATATCACTTTGTAATGTGTGTGAATTACGGTGGAAACATTGCTAAAGTTGTCCTTTAAGAGGCCCTTGTCTGTTATCAACTATGTAACATGTACTGTAATTCTATGTAGCAGGGGGCTACGCTGAGCAGTGTCAGGGTGGTGGCTATAGGGTCAATTACAGGATCTAGGGTTAAAGTGGTTATGCAGTGCCATGGCCACTTTCTTCCAGAGACAGCACCGCTCTTGTCTCCAGTTCAGGTGTGGTTTGCGGTTAGGCTCCATTCACTTAAAAGGAACTGAGTTACAAAATCTGCACCCAAACTGGAGACGAGTGCTGCTGTCTATGGAAGAAAGTGGACATGTTTTTGTAGCGCTGGATAACCCCTTTAAGCTTGTTAGTTGTTGGAGTTTTTAAATGTAGTTGATTGGAGTTTTTAAATGTAGTTGATTGGAGTTGAGCTGAAATCTCCTGAGCCACAATACAAAATCGGGGCTCCTCGGGGGCGTATCTATTAGGCGGAGCATAGGTAGAAGTTACACCTGGCTCTTCGACAAGTAACAACACACCTAGTCCTGTGTTTTGAGAGTCTTAAATGAGGCTCCACGGGCTCCTTTTTTGCATATTCATGTTTCCCAGGGAGCAATGTACCTAGGATTTCACTGCATTGTGCGCTTTAACTGGCAGTCTGCAGTGTTATCTTTGGCTGGTCTCCCTGAGATCAGTGATCTGTTATGGCTCTACTAGGCATTGCTTCCACCTAGCCAGAATCCTGCTCCACACTGATGAGGGGCAATATCCAGAAACAGCTGTATGTGGATGGATACCTGGCCTTGGTTTTTCCCTTCAAACTTAAAGAAATAGGGCATGCACAGCTCCCAGTATGTAGAATAAATGGGTGCACTATGCCAGCACACAAAGAGAAACTAAATGAAAACAAAGACAAAGATATGTGCTATAATGGCAAAGTCGGCACACCAAATGATGAAAATGTAAATGTACTTTATTAGTCAGGTACACAATACAAAAATTACAAATTTTAAATTTTTTTATGGTGTACCTGACTAATGAAGAACTTTTACATTTTCATCATTTGGTGTGCCGACTTTGCCATTATAGTACATATCTTTGTCTTTGTTTTCATCTGGTTTTTCCCTTGTCATTACATTGACTTATAGGGCCACTTAATATGGTGGTTTTGGTGGTTTACCTACAGGAGCCGCCCCTTGGTTTGGTCCTTCCTGTAGGGATATCTGGCTAGTCCTGTGTTAAGACTCTTAAAGGCTCAGTGGGCTCTTCTTTTGCATATTCATGTTTCCCAGGAAGCAATGCACCTAGGATTTCACTGCATTGAGCGCTTTCACTAGCAGCCGGCAGTGTTATCTTTGGCTGGTTTCCTTGAGATCAGTGATCTGTTCCCTTCCAGTATTAGAAGTGGCACATGGTAGTAAAAGTCAGGGTTGTAGATGTAATTGAGCTGTGTTTGATAGACATAGCAGAGCTGAGTTTGACATACGTAAAACAGACAAGTTCGCCAGATGAAGCATGGACATCATTTATTGCACAGAAGCAGCAGATGTGCAGTATAGCAGGTACGGGTTTTCATATGTAGCATGGCTTATTGTTCGGTACGGCTGAGTTTTTCATGTGTAACATAGTCCTACATGTCGTGAGTTTGCCAGGTGTTACAAAGCTGTGTCTGCCAGCTGTAAAATAAAGAGATTCATCAAGCAAACAGTGTAATTGCATTCATATGGTCATTGTCTCAGAGAATTATCAAGAGACGGACACATTGATGCAGCATAGGTGGTGTAAAGGCAGCAATCTTACCTAGGCCTGGTTTCTATGAAATCCATAATGTAAGATGAAGTGGAGTCATCAAGAGCTACAGTATAGGGCAGGGGTAGGGAACCATGGCTCTCCAGCTGTTGCAAAACTACAACTTCTATCATGCATAGACAGCCAGGGTTCCCTACCTCTGGTGTAGGGGCAGACTACCTTCTGCCACTGTTATAGCCACCATCTATGGGCCATCTGGATGATCTAAGGATGGTCTGTGCAGCCCCTTCTGCCCGGTACTATAGGCAAGGCTTTAGGGACTTGGATAATATGTATGGGGTCAGCTTGGTATAGCTTGTACTGTGCTATATTAGTTTACTAGTATGGGCCAGTTGCAAGACCCAGTAGCCCTATGGTCAGCCACCATAGTCGGGAAGGCTTTGGCATTTAAATGGTCATGCATAACTTAATGGTACATTAGAATGAAAGAAACTCTGTAATGTATCTTATCAGAGAAAATGTCTTCTTTCTCTATCTTGTTAGCCTTCCCTATACAAACTCATGATCAACTCTGACAAACAGCGCAAGTCTATTTTATCATAAAAAAAAACAGATCACTGAGAGATTAGTTCCAGTGCCCATACAAGTCTATGGAGAGGGGAGAGTCGAGGAGGAAGATAATACAAGTTAAGTGTATGGGATCTCACTACAGGGCTTGATTAACAGCTTTGTACTGCACAGTACTGATCTATAATGTCCTCCGTACAGATGCTGCTTTTGAGGGTGTTCTATAGAGATATAGAGTAGGAGGATACCCCGGGGCCAAGACAAGGAAGTGCCTAGGCCCCTTAGTCCTGCTTTCCTAAGACAACTCACTTGTGTTTTTTCTTATGCCTGATGTGTTTTCTTATAATCTTATAACCTCAGATTGTAGAGATTGGTCACAAGTCACAATGCTTGGCCAAAACGAGTACTGGCTTTAAACCTATGCATGCTGCACCTATATAAATAGGCATAATTTATCTGGTGAGTGCTGGGCTCTTCTATCTACTTGCTGGTGGATCTATCCACCACGTGCACCACCCACCCCTGTAGTGACGTCCTTTCCACCAATACTATCCTCTGTTGTATCACTCACTAGAGTTAGAGAAGTGGCGTTATTGGAAAACAGGTTCCCATGGCCGGGCAGCTTGCCACAAGCCACAATGCCAAGTGTCAGATCCCTTATTTGGGTTTGGTCCCTTATTTCTATTTTACACTATTCTTTTTGGGTCTGGCCCTTTTCCGTGCCAGCTTTTCTATGTCCCAGTGCACACTGGGACATACTGGCGTGAAGGGATGAATTTGGTGTGGAGGCTGCACATAGCCCAGATGTTAACCCAATGTGATGCTCGTGTGTATAACTGAAATGCAGCTTGTACGCCAGATCTTCTTAATGCTCTTTTGGCCCAAGTGGCAGACATTCCCATCGTCTTCTGTGAATATTGGAGGCTGTACTAGCCACAAAAGGGGCCTGACTTCATATTAACACCAATAGTTTTGAAATGGGATGTCCATCAAGTTCACGTGTTATCGACAGGTGTCCTCGTACTTTTGCCCATATACAGTAGTGTATTAGGGGTTCCAGCTGCAGAAAGCCCTGTAATTAGAATGTTTTTTGTCTAGCAAAAAAGAGATTATCCAGATTGAACAACCCCTTAAAGGAATTATCCCAAGATTAAAGTGTCTGATTGCAGCAGTCTAAGAGCCCTATTCCACCGGATGATTATCGTTCAGATTATCGTTAAATCGTTCAAATCGTTCGGTTGAAATGCAGTTAACGATTAACGACCGAACGAGAAATCGTTCATCGCTTTATAAGACCTGGACCTATTTTTATCGTTGCTCGTTCGCAAAACGTTCGCAAATCGTTCGCATTGAATAAGACATCGTTCGGTCGTTTGCAATAGATACGAACGCAGTAGCAAATAAATAGCGAAGAAAAACGATCGCAATTGCCATCATAAGTAACGATTATCGTTCCATGGAAATGAGTGAACGTTTTCAGGTCTTTCGCAATAGTGGACGTTTGAGATCGTTAATCGTTAACAATTATGCAAACGATAATCGTCCGGTGGAATAGGGCCCTTACCCCCACTGATAATATAAGATTAGAGATCCTTTGACTAGAGAACTGTACTTGGGCATCTGTGAGTCATCGTAGGTAAATGAGAAAGTAGACATGAGTGAACCTCCAGTACATTCGGATTCATCCAAACCAGAATTCTCAGCATTTGATCGCCAATGGCTTAAGAAGTTGGAAGCAATTTTAAGGCTGTCTTGAAAACTTATACAGCCATAGGCCAAAAGCTTTATCCATTTCTTCCAGGACCCCCTAGAACTGCATCCACCTTCTTCAACTGTGGTGCAGCCCCGGTGTGAGGTTCAACCAGTCACTTGCTAGATGGTGGAGTGTGACTGCACTGCAGTAGTGGTTGGTCAGAAGAGGCAGATGTTAGGTTGCCGTGGCACCAGTGGTGGTTGGGCACACAGGTATGGTGGCACACCTGTTTTTATTTTAGGGAGGCTGGCTACACCCCGTGCCCTATGGTCGTTGACCTGCCGGGCTGTGAGAGAGTCCCTTGGACGCTTATCATGGTGGTCCAAAGTGCAGTTGTTACCCATCCGGACTATGGGAACTGCCACCCACAGAAAGGGGAGATGACCCAAGGAAGGGGCTATTACTGTGTAGGTGCTTAAGCAATATTCACTGAGTCCTGTTACCATAAATAAACTCTCTTTTACTGTAGAAATACTTGACACAGTGATATACAATGGACTTCTGACTTGACAATATATTTTGGACTTGGCTGTTGAAACTTGTGTTGAGAGCTTGAGAAGTAGAATAGCTTTACTGGCTTGGTTGCGTGCTGAGAAGTAGAGTAAGTTCAGAGAAGTAGAGAGGAGGATGTTGAGAGATTCCCAACCCAATGTAGTACTGTGCTCTGCCAGAACTTTAGAAGTAGAATAAGTAGAATACTTGAGAGTAGAGAGAATACTTGTGCCCATTTTTTCACTCCTTTGGTCTTTGCACCACCTAATGCTAACCAGTGTTGGGTGACCTGTCCTAGAGGGTGACACAAGCCTCAGACCTTGTTACCTGAGTTAAGCAGAGTGGTCAGAGTTTTCTGGTTTCACCCGCACAGCGAGATAGAGTACATAGGCTTCTAGCAACTTTGCTGTATCCGGATCAGTTCCTCTTTCTTCAGGATACTGTCCTTCACCTTTAGACTTGTTAACAGTGTGGGCTGGGATGATCCCTGACTTGTCCTCTCTGAAAGTGTTTAGCACTGCATAGTGTGTATAAGTGCTGCTTTCAAGAAAAGAGTGTCCTTGTTTCTCATGTGTGTCTGTTCACTACCAGCCTTCAGACTGCACTGGACTCGTCCTCTAAAAGGGACCTGGCATAAGCCAGGTCCCAACGTGACTGCTGTAGGGACCATTCTGGCTTGCATCCTCCCTGTACAGGAACCAGACTAAGATTACCTAACACTTCCTCTCCTCATGTGACTACCTTCTACAGGGTATGTAATACCTGCTGTGAGTGGGTGAGAAGAGAGTTCAGAGAAAGAAGGAGAAAAGAGATAGGTAGAGAAGAGGAAAGAGCTCTCATTGGTGCACAAATTACAAACAACAGTAACCCATTGAGTACCACAGCTGTGCAATAGCATACAATAAACATACGAGCAACATCTAGTGGCAAAACTTAGGTACGACTGCATCACCACTTTTACTTACAGTACAGGCTTTTGCGGAGGGTGTATACATTAGCAACACCTGTGGTGGGGCACCACACAACCACCGGTCTAATCTCACAAGTTCAGGTTCGGACGAACCCGACTGTGTTGGAGTTTCACTCATCTCTAATCGGCAAGTATGAGTTCTGCTGCTTAAATCATTTGGGGACAAAAACACCCGATTCTTGTAACTGGCAGTAAAAGCTCACTGATCATGAGAGTAGGGGGACCACTGTTCTGTGCTATGTACTTGGCTATCTTTGTCAGTCCTATGGTGAGTGAATGGGAAGGTGACCAAGCATGCGTTTTGCTATTTCATTCACTTAGGAGACATAATTTGTGTGATTGGTAGGTTTCTATTTGTGCCCCCGAAGCACAGAAATGAGGGTCCTCTGTCCAGAATATTACTCTCAGCTATATTCAACAGTCCCATAATGAGTAAATAGGTAGGTGGCCAAACATGTGAGCATCCACTTGGGGGACGTTTGCGTCATCAGTGGGGTCAGACCCCGCCACCCGCCAATCGGATACTTACCACCTATCCTGTGGATAGATATGTGTTAATCATAGAATAACCCCAATTTGTCTGTGGAATATTTCCATTAACTTCAATGAATAATTTTTGTTAGATTTACTTTTATATTTAACTCTGGTTAAAACTTTTTTTTTTTTATTATTTTTACCAGCTATTAATATTATCAAAATTTATATATTATTCGGGAAGTGACAGTATAGACATATATCGGTAAGCACAATTTACATTACTCCACCTGAAAACTCATAGCAGAATTCCAGGCCGCAGAGTATTCCTCCAGCCGCATCCACTCCACACCGCCTGGTTTCATCTAAAATGCTGTTAAAAAGATGCAGAGTGAAGATGGCCCGCCACCATGACCACAGGCAAAGTCAGGAGATAAATGGTTGACCCTGGTCTGTGTCAGGTTACGATTGATGCCCCTATCAGGCCTCGTGCCTTGCCAATGATTTTTTTTTTTCTAAATTCTTTGATAGAGCGTTTTATCTAGTCGCTGGCACGAGGGCAACAGGGCCCCAGGCCGAAAAGGGAAAAAAAAAAAAAAGGTCATTCCGTGAGGACAATCTCTGCTGGAATAAATGAGAAAAGAGACCTCAGAAAAGGAGAATAAGAAAAAAGAGGTATATAAAAAAAATCTAAAAAATATTCTCCTCCAAGGTATATGGAAAAAAACAAACAAAATAGTTTCTCTATAAATTATATATATATATTTTTGTTACTTAGCTTTGGGCTAATTTAAGAAAAAAAAAGATGAAAAATTTCCTTTCTTTTTCCCATTATGACAATTATTTTCTTAAAGTGGATATTTAGCCTTAACTATATCTTATCGGGAAAGATTGACGCAGTAATCGGATTCAATTAACCCCAGAGAGCTGTAATGTAGATTGAAATCCTGTTTTATAGGGATGGGGGTCTCCTCGGGGGGATCAGACGCTCATCTTTCTACGTTGGAATGGAAGAGATGAGATCACGTGACTCTCTTAGGTTAAGGTACTGAGTGACTTGGAGCCTGCGGGGCGATAGAAATTTTTTCTTTTTTTCTTTTAGATTTTTCTTTTTTGCATCACTCCCTTCTTTAATTATGACAGAGATTCTCGCTGACTTTATTAGCACTGAGGCAAAATAGAATAATAATAATAATAAAAAAGAAAAAATCTATAGCAATTTTCCGACATTTGCGCTCTAAATGCCCTATTACTTGATTGTGTTTAATTTAATTCATTCCGTCAATAAGGAGGCCGTCAGTCTGCAATGCAAAGTTTTTAATATTTCAGTCATTCGCCAGGTTTTGGAGATCAGCTCTCATTTAAATCAGCGAAATAAACAATGTCGAGGAGGAAACGGAGCGAGATGTGACGGCCGGGCTCTGGGGGGGAAATTATTCATCGCTATAAATATTTTTATTTTTTCTAATTGAGGTTATGATTATTAATAGTAATAATGGTTTTTATTCTGAATTATTGTTGTTGTTTTGATTATTATGAGGATTTTTAGTGGAATAGATCAGGTCCCTGGGGTAGCACGTGTGAATAAGCAGGATCTCATTATGCAAGTGCTCCTTTGGGGTCTGCTATTGAGGTCTTGAACCAGACCCTGAAGGGTGTTCACCCTTGAGCACAATTTGTGGTTACCTGTGCCACTCTGGGGTCCCTGGGGTACTGTGAATGGCTCTGTAGTATCAGGGGTGGGCGAGGTAACACCTTGAGGACACATAGAGCGCCCCTTATTAAATGTGTCTAGTAGGGCAATCAGATGGATGGCCTGGCTCCTGCTCCTGGCGCTCAGTATAAGCAATGTATGGCTATATATATATATATATATATATATATATATATATATATATATATATATATATACCCTGCAGCAAGTACTGCAAGGGAATTGTAATTATATTACGGCTCTAAACAGAACTTCCAGCATGAACGTCCCTGTCCCTGTAATTTTAACATATGAATTATTGGGGTGGTCATTGATTTCTTGTAAACCAAACCTCAGTATTTAAAGGGGTTTTTATTGCAAATATTACTGCCTCTACATGCAGTCAAAAAGACCACATACTTGCCTCACCCCCTCTCCTGCTGCTCCTGCTGTCAGATCTTCTGGGCCTGGCTGGGTCCCTGTTCTGCCATCCTCCTGTGAAATGTAATTATTTTAATACATGGGGAGGCAGCAAAAAAGTTTTATATTTGCACAGAAAACTCTCTTTAATTATGGAGGGAAACAGTGGTAGCAAATTCCTATAGAAAACCTCTCCTGCTCTGGACAGTTCCTGATACGGACAGAGGTGGCAGCAGAGAGCACTGTTTCAGACTGAAAAAAATACACCACTTCCTGTAGGACATACAGCGGCTAATAAGTACTGGAAGGATGAGATTATTTAATAGAAGTAATTTACAAATCTGTATAACTTTCTGACACCAGATGACATAAAAACTATAATTTTTATAGATTTTTCTCTGGAGTACTCCTTTAATACAATTAGTAATAAAAGTAGTACCGTATTTTCTGGCATACAACACGACTGGGCATATAAGACAACCCCTGACTTTCAAGAAGATTTTCAGGGGTTCACCTTATACGCTGGAAAATGTTAACCCCCTGCCTGACTGCATCAGGGTTTACTCACTGGAGCCCTGCCGCGGTCAGGCAGGGGTTCGGAGGCGCTCGGCTACCCGGGAGAGCTTTGAGGATCTCCAGCGCAGACAGTGTGTGTCACGGGACGGAAGACGAGCGGCTGCCCGGAACGGGTGACAGGTGTGTTAACTGTTGTTTTTTTTTTTTTTTTTTTTTTACAGGGGTCGCTGCATATGGTGGGGATGCAGTCATTCTTGAGCTTCCCCACTGTATGTAGCGACCATAAACGGCGTATAAGACAACCCCCGACTTCTGAGAAGATTTTTCAGGGTTAAAAAGTCATCTTATACCCCGGGAAAATATGGTAGTTAAAGTAACTGTAGTACTACTATTTGTAGCTATACTAGTAAAACTAGTTGTAATATTAGAATAGTAGTAGATATATTAGTTATTATAGTAGTAATAACAGTAGTAATAATAACATTAGTAAAAGGAGCAGTAGTAACAACAACAATAATAATAATAGAATAGTAACAGTAAAAATAGTAGTAGTCATAATAACAGTAAAAATTATATTTATAGTAATAGTAGTAGAAATATTATTGTATTAGTAGTCATCTCATCATCATCATCCTCATCATAGCAGTAGTAATAACAGTAACAATAACTTGCTTCGTTCTAGAAATCCTCAGGGTCTCAGCACCTGGACCCCAACCGATTGAAGCTTCTGACATGTCAGAAGTTTTTTAAAATGATAGTTGATACTTTAAAGTGATACCGTCTCCTCCCTTAGGGCCCTATTCCACCGGACGATTATCGTTCAGATTATCGTCAAATCGTTCTAATTTAAACGATAATCGTTCGGTTGAAATGCAGTTATCGATTAAAGACCAAACGAGAAATCGTTGATCGCTTTATAAGACCTGGACCTATTTTTATCGTTGCTCATTTGCAAAACGTTCGCATTGAATAAGACGTCGTTCGGTCGTTTGCAGTAGATACGAATGCAATAGCGAAGAAATAGCGAAGAAAAAACTATCGCAAATGCGATCATAAGTAACGATTATCGTTCCATGGAAATGAGTGAACGTTTTCAGGTCTTTTGCAATAGCGGTCGTTTGAGATCGTTAATCATTAACAATTATGCGAACGATTATAGTCCGGTGGAATAGGGCCCTTACTTTATGTGGATAGTTCTCCGCAACATCCATGCTTCATTTCATTTATCAACAGAGTCATCTAGGCGGGGCTTCACAGCAGCTGGGCTCCTTGTCCCGAGAGATGGCCCATCTGCAGTGAAGCTCCGCCTAGCTGACACTGTCCACCAATGAAATGAAGTGATTTTAGAGCAGAAAGAAGAAAGAAAAGTTTTATACATATATAAAAGTTTTATACATATATGTATATACATCCATAGATTATGGTCACAGCTCAGGGTCCTTCCTGCACAATGACTGCTGCACAGGTCACAGTGCATGTCTAGAAAGGGTCCACTCCACACTATTGTGTCTTTGTTGCTGCTAAGAGGAGCTCAGGCAACATGGCTGCCTCCATAATAATGGACTGAAAATGAAATTTATAACTAGAAAACAGTCATATTTTAGTATCCGACTCCAATCATTAAAAATCTAGGTAATACAGAACACTTTCTTTATCAGAATGGTCTAACAGAGAAATATACCGGCCTTGTTACCAGTAGCAACCAAGTGGAGCTCTCTTGAACTACTCTCTAAGCTGCCTAATGATTGGTTGCTATGGACAATAAGGACAGGTTATGTTTTGTGTAGCTTGTCCTCTATTGTAACATAGCACTGAATATCTTCTGGCAGTGAAATGGTTACGTGTCTTTTTGAAGGATTTTTTTGGGAAAAACATTGCTGCTTCCTTTCAAAAATTGTGTCACAGCAGGTTTTGCAGTTGAACCCCATTCACTTTAATGGAGCTAAACGGCAATACTAGATACTAGCCTTGGATACCTGGGATACTGTTCCTGGCAGAAACCAGACATGTTTTTTCTAATCCTGCACAACCCCTTTAAGGCTACATGAACATGGCAGAGCGGTATGTATAGCGCCTGTGTAAGTGCTGATAGTGGAGATACTATTGTATAGCCACTTTCCATACCACTGTATAGTGTCTCTATACCGCTCATATAACAGAATTATATTCTGGATTAGTACTTGAATTTGTCAGTAATTTGGCACCCAATGCATAGCTTTTCACTATTCATTCCATATGAAATTGGAGATGGCGGTATAAAAAGGTATAGTAGCTATCTATAGGACCCCAGATGTCCATGGTCTTCCCAGCGATAGATGATCTGGGTCTATAATTTCACACATTCCTGTTTACACATCTGCTATTGAACGATCAAAAAGTCTTCTCATAGTGAAGGGAAGAAGATCAATACTGCTCCAATACCCTCTGTACGGAGTCTCCACAATCTATATAAACCAATCACATGAGGGGAAATCGATTCTATGTAAGGATCCATAATAATGTAGGAAATAAAATAATTCTACGATACTATGAAATACAATGGTTCACATTGCTTTAGTAAAGTGAGGAGTGATATATCCCTAAGTGATGGGGTCAATCTGTATAAATGTGGACATACAGAAAATTACATTCAATTGGAAACCATTGTTATGGAGATCCTGCTGATCTAGTGTTCTTGAGATCCTGCTGATCTAGTGTTCTGAAGATCCTGCTGATCCAGTGTGTAAGAGCCCAATGCCGTATTAGATATATCATTTTGTGGTGAGCCCCTGGATGGTTTTGTAGTGGTGTCACTTGCTAGATGGAAGTGTGATGCCACTCCTGTAGTGGATGGCCGAGATACAGCCGGACCTTAAGGTTTTTGTCACGTGACGCCAGTGCCTGGTGGGCACACAGGTGTGATGGCACGCCTGTTTTTAGGCTGGGTTCACACTATGTATATTTGAGGCTGTATTTGTGAGGCTGTATAGCAACCAAAACAAGGAGTGGATTGAAAACACAGAAAGGCTATGTTCACATAATGTTGTAATTGAGTGGATGGCCGTCATTTAATGGCAAATATTTGCTGTTATTTTAAAACAACGGCTGTTATATTGAAATAATGGCCGTTATTTACCGTTATATGGCGGCCATCCACTCAATTTCAACATTGTGTGAACAGATCCTTTCTGTGTTTTCAATCCACTCCTGGTTTTGGTTGCTATGAGGACCTGACTTGAGGACCAAATACAGCCTGAAATATACTGTGTGTGAACCCAGCCTTAAGGTGTAAGGTCAGTTGTACCCTTTTCCCCTGTGGTCAATGTCCTGTTGGGTTGGTGCCGGGTCCCTTGGAATAGTGTTGTCACAGATGGCCAGAGCGGTGTAATGACCCTTTCTGAATGGTAGTAGGACCCGCCACCCACAGAAAGGGGAGATGTCACAAGGTTGCAGTGTAAATGATGTGCAGGTGGTAGTGAATGATCACAGACTCCGTAGATAACGTTGACTTGCTTTACTATTGGCAAATGTGCCACAGGTAATACAGCGGTGCTTAGATATACACTGGACAATGTTACAATAAATACTGAGACGTAAAACCACCAGATCTGCTTGGTAAGTGCTGAGTAGGATATAGTGGAGTTGGTAAAGTTGTACTGAGGTAGCGTAGTGAAGAGGAGGGTGCCGTGAGAGTCTCAACCCAAAGTAGTAATGTGCTCTGCCGGGATGTTGGCGTGTATAGAAGAATACTTGTAGAAGAAGAAGGCAACCTGTGCCCATATATTGACCTTTCTATGGTCTTCACACCACCTTATGCCCACTAGCTTTGGCTGAATCGTACCAATGGGTGACACAGGCCCCAGACCTTGTTACCTGGGATGAGCAGAGTGCTGAGGATTTCCTGCTGACACTCGCGCTGCGAGATGGAGTTCTTAGACTTTCCAGTAACTTTTCTCCACCCGGATCAGTTCCTAGCTCTTTGACGCTTTAGTGGATACTGTCCTGCACTGTGGTTACTCCTTGTCCTCGGCGTGGGTTGAGATGATCTGTTGGCTTGTCCTCTCCTAAGAGATTCAGCACTGCATCATGCAAGGTACAGGCACTTCAAGAAAGAAGTTTGTAAGAGGGCACTGTCCTGCATCCTATCCATGCGGTTTACTGACTAAGACTTTTCTGTAGAGGGGACCTGGCAGAGGGTTGGGGCCCAGGTAGAACCACTGTGGAGAGCTATCTGAGCTGCGTCCTTTCTCCACCGAAGCTCAACTAAGACTCCTCCTTCACCCAAGGGACTAACTTCCTATCCAGCGTGTAAAATGCGCTGTGGTTGGGTGGAAAGATAGCAACAGAACACCAGGAAAGGAAGAGGTGATAGGACAGAAGAAAGTAAAGGTCTTACTGGTTCACAGAATCTGGTACACACAAATATAATAACCTCTTGAGACACTCTTGAGTTACTATGTAACTATGTAACTATAAGTACAGACTTTTGCGAAGGGTGTAAACAGCAATAACACCCCTAGTGGGACACCACAATTTTATCGCCCACTTTTTCACTACCTCACACAGCATCTGGTCTTTGAGATTCCTCACAACAGTATACTTTACAGAAGGCCACATGGACATAGGCACAATAGTCCACCACTGACTCTAGGTATGCTCTGTGATCCTTGCAGGGTCTATGGCCAGCCTAAGTTTTGTGGAAGTACCAATGCTATCTCTAGCATTATCAGAAACCCTTAAGTCCCTTTTACACAGGCTGAATATCAGCAGAGAGCATTGGTAGAGATGCTCCCCTGACAATAATCATCCCGTATAAGTGTCAGCAATGATCCGAGGAGGGGGAAAATTGACGCTCTTCTCGGCTGATTGCATCTTTTCTGTGATTGGTAAAATTTATCGCTATCGGTATGAAAACAGGGAATGTGTGGTCAATAACAATACATTTAATTTCCTGCACAGATTATATAGTGATCGCCTGTGCGGCACGGTTGCACAATTAATCGGGCCTTTTAAAGGCACGGGAAATAAGCACCAATCTCGCAGATCCGCACTTGCTTGTGTACTTGCATAGCCCCATATCAGACCATGTCAAAGGACCATTAGACACAGATAGGAGAAGTGATTGCCCTCTCGACAGAAGAATACTCGCAGGGGGGTTGTGTGTATAATAGTGATGTTAGCTATGCGGGGGTGAGGAAGCCTTATGGTGTGTGAACACATTCAGATTTTTTGTTGCAATTGGTGAAAACAAAGCCAGGAAAGGACCTAAAAAGGCATGGCTCCTGTACGTAGACCACAAAAAGCCTTTTATAGGCTCTTCCCCGGAGGGATATCTGGCTAGTCCCGTGTTTTGAGACTCTTTTACTTACGGGCACTCAGCTTTTTAATTGTATCAGTGTCCTAAGGAAGAAGATACAATAGAATACACGGACTGGAGTAAAGATCCAGAACGGCCACATATTCTGTAAATTCTAAGCCTAGGTTCCTATGCCTAAGGGTATGTGCACACTACGGAATCCGGGCGGATAATCCACCACATATTCCATTGCTCACCAGGGCCGTCTTAACCATTGGGCATGGTAGGCGGCTGCCCGGGGGCCCATGCGTCCTAGGGGGCCCCTGCCCTGTGTCATATTCCCTGGCCCTTTAACTGGGAGTGCTCCTGATCAGCGCTGGTAGATAGGTAGATGCTAGAGTGTATCCTCTCCTTTGAGGTGTGATGTCACCAGGAGGGGCGGGGCCTCGACCGGAAGTAGGAAGTAGTGAGCTGCTGCACCATTCACTGTGCAGAAACAGAGTGAAGGAAGCTGCAATATCCATAGTAGCATGGAGGGGTATACAGGGGAGAGGACTGGTGTGTGGGGTCTGTATACAGGGGAGAGGACTGGTGTGTGTGGGGTCTGTATACAGGGGAGAGGACTGGTGTGTGGGGTCTGTATACAGCAGAGAGGACTGGTGTGTGGGGTCTGTATACAGGGGGAGAGGACTGGTGTGTGTGTGGGGTCTGTATACAGGGGAGAGGACTGGTGTGTGGGGTCTGTATACAGGGGAGAGGACTGGTGTGTGGGGTCTATATACAGGGGAGAGGACTGGTGTGTGGGGTCTATATACAGGGGAGAGGACTGGTGTGTGGGGTCTGTATACAGGGGGAGAGGACTGGTGTGTGGGGTCTATATACAGGGGAGAGGACTGGTGTGTGTGGGGTCTGTATACAGGGGGAGAGGACTGGTGTGTGTGGTCTGTATACAGGGGGAGAGGACTGGTGTGTGTGGTCTGTATACAGGGGGAGAGGACGGGTGTGTGTGGAGTCTGTATACAGGGGGAGAGGACTGGTGTGTGCGGGGTCTGTATACAGGGGGAGAGGACTGGTGTGTGCGGGGTCTGTATACAGGGGGAGAGGACTGGTGTGTGGGGGTCTGTATACAGGGGGAGAGGACTGGTGTGTGGGGGGTCTGTATACAGGGGGAGAGGACTGGTGTGTGGGGGTCTGTATACAGGGGGAGAGGACTGGTGTGTGGGGGGTCTGTATACAGGGGGAGAGGACTGGTGTGTGGGGGGTCTGTATACAGGGGGAGAGGACTGGTGTGGGGTCTGTATACAGGGGGAGAGGACTGGTGTGGGGTCTGTATACAGGGGGAGAGGACTGGTGTGTGGGGTCTGTATACAGGGGGAGAGGACTGGTGTGTGTGGGGTCTGTATACAGGGGGAGAGGACTGGTGTGTGGGGGGTCTGTATACAGGGGGAGAGGACTGGTGTGTGGGGGGGTCTGTATACAGGGGGAGAGGACTGGTGTGGGGTCTGTATACAGGGGGAGAGGACTGGTGTGTGGTCTGTATACAGGGGGAGAGGACTGGTGTGTGGGGTCTGTATACAGGGGGAGAGGAATGGTGTGTGGGGTCTGTATACAGGGGGAGAGGACTGGTGTGTGGGGTCTGTATACAGGGGAGAAGACTGGTGTGTGGGGGATCTATATACAGGGGGAGAGGACTGGTGTGTGGGGTCTGTATACAGGGGAGAAGACTGGTGTGTGGGGGATCTATATACAGGGGGAGAGGACTGGTGTGTGGGGGATCTATACAGGGGGAAAGGACTGGTGTGTGTAGTCTGTATACAGGGGAGAGGACTGGTGTGTGGGGTCTGTATACAGGGGGAGAGGACTGGTGTGTGGGGTCTGTATACAGGGGAGAGGACTGGTGTGGGGTCTATACAGGGGAGAGGACTAGTGTGTGTGGGGGGGTCTGTATACAGGGGGAGAGGACTGGTGTATGGTCTGTATACAGGGGGAGAGGACTGGTGTGTGGGGGGTCTGTATACAGGGGGAGAGGACTCGTGTGTGGGGGGGTCTGTATACAGGGGGAGAGGACTCGTGTGAGTCTGTATACAGGGGGAGAGGACTGGTGTGGGGGGGGGGTCTGTATACAGGGGGAGAGGACTGGTGTGTGTGGGGGTCTGTATACAGGGGAGAGGACTGGTATGTGGGGTTTGTATACAGGGGAGAGGACTGGTATGTGGGGTCTGTATACAGGGGGAGAGAACCCCTGTAAACAGATACCCCACACTGGTCCCCTCTCCCCCTGTATACAGACCCCACACACTAGTCCTCTCCCCCTGTATACAGACCCCCCCACACACACACACCAGTCCTCTCCCCCTGTATACAGACCACACACACCAGTCCTCTTTCCTGTATACAGACCCCACACACACCAGTCCTCTTTCCTGTATACAGACCCCACACACACCAGTCCTCTCCCCTGTATACAGACCCCACACACACCAGTCCTCTCCCCTGTATAAAGACCCCACACACACCAGTCCTCTCCCCCTGTATACAGACCCCCCACACACACCAGTCCTCTCCCCCTGTATACAGACCCCACACACCAGTCCTCTCCCCTGTATACAGACCCCACACACCAGTGCTCTCCCCTGTATACAGACCCCACACACCAGTCCTCTCCCCTGTATACAGACCCCACACACACCAGTCCTCTCCCCCTGTATAGACCCCTCACTCCAGTCCTCTCCCCTGTATACAGCCCGCCCCCACTCCAGTCCTCTCCCCCTTTATACAGACCCTACACACCAGTCCTCTCCCCCTGTATACAGACCCCACACACACCAGTCCTCTCCCCTGTATACAGACCCCACACACACCAGTCCTCTCCCCTGTATACAGACCCCACACACCAGTCCTCTCCCCTTGTATACAGACCCCACACACCAGTCCTCTCCCCCTGTATACAGACCACACACCAGTCCTCTCCGCTGTATACAGTCCCCCCACACTAGTCTTCTCCCCCTGTTTACAGACCCCCCACACACACCAGTCCTCTCCCCCTGTATATAGATCCCCCACACACCAGTCCTCTCCCCTGTATACAGACCCCTCACACCAGTCCTCTCCCCTGTATACAGACCCCTCACACCAGTCTTCTCTGCTGTATACAGACCCCACACACAAGTCCTCTACCCCTGTATACAGACCCCCACACACCAGTCCTCACCCCTGTATACAGACCACACACCAGTCCTCTCCTCCTGTATACAGACCCCCCCCCACCAGTCCTTTCCCCTGTATATAGACCCCCCACCACCAGTCCTCTCCCCCTGTATACAGACCCCCCACCACCAGTCCTCTCCCCCTGTATACAGACCCCACACACCAGTCCTCTCCCCCTGTATACAGACCCCACACACCAGTCCTCTCCCCTGTATACAGACCCCACACACCAGTCCTCTCCCCTGTATACAGACCCCACACACCAGTCCTCTCCCCCTGTATACAGACCCCCACACACCAGTCCTCTCCCCCTGTATACAGACTACACACACCAGTCCTCTCCCCCTGTATACAGACCCCACACACCAGTCCTCTCCCCCTGTATACAGACCCCCACACACCAGTCCTCTCCTCCTGTATACAGACTACACACACCAGTCCTCTCCCCTGTATACAGACCCCACACACCAGTCCTCTCCCCCTGTATACAGACCCCGCACACACCAGTCCTCTCCCCCTGCATACAGACCCCAAACATCAGTCCTTTCCCCCTGTATACAGACCCCACACACCAGTCCTCTCCCCCTGTATATAGACCCCACACACCAGTCCTCTCCCCTGTATACAGACCCCACACACGCCAGTCTTCTCCCCTGTATACAGACCCCACACACCAGTCCTCTCCCCTGTATACAGACCACACACACCAGTCCTCTCCCCTGTATACAGACCCCACACACACACCAGTCCTCTCCCCCTGTATGCAGACCCCACACACCAGTCCTCTCTCCCTGCATACAGACCCCACACACACCAGTCCTCTCTCCCTGCATACAGACCCCACACACACACCAGTCCTCTCCCCCTGTATAAAGACCCCACACACCAGTCCTCTCCCCCTGTATACAGACCACACACACCAGTCCTCTCCCCCTGTATACACCCCCCCCCCCCCCACACACACACCAGTCCTCTCCCCCTGTATACAGACCCCACACACCGGTCCTCTCCCCCCTGTATACAGACCCCACACACCGGTCCTCTCCCCCCTGTATACAGACCCCACACACCAGTCCTCTCCCCCTGTAGACAGACCACACACACCAGTCTTCTCCCCCTGTAGACAGACCACACACACCAGTCCTCTCCCCCTGTATACAGACCCCACACACACCAGTCCTTTCCCCTGTATACAGACCCCACACACACACCAGTCCTCTCCCCTGTATACAGACAATGGTGTATTACACCAAAGGTTTCCTGGCCGTTACGTCTGATAATCATTTGGTGTAATAATCCATGTTATCAGCTGATTGTGGTCTTCAAACTGGTCGAGTAATCCAGATCACGATAGTGCTGCTGTCTACAATGGGCAGCTTGAACAATCTAAGGATTTTTTGGGCTGCCCCTCCCGCAGCTGCCCGCAGTTCCCCCTGTCACTGTCTGTGTGTGTAATAACACAGAAAATGTGCAGGGAACAAAGGGGAAGCGAGCACTGACCTAAAACATCGGCGCTCGCTTTCACCTCTTAATCATGCTGTATAATATGACCCGCTCAGGGAGAAGCTCAGAAGAGAGAATATGCTCAGAGGAGAGGATACATACTAGACTGTATACCCTGCAGTTAGAAAAGAGAACATTCTAGACCAGAGATGTCAGACTCAGGCCCTCCAGCAGTTGCAGAACTACAATTCCCACCATGTCTGGACAAGTAAGGCATGAAGGAAAATGTAGTTTGTAACAGCCGAGGGATGAAGTCTGACACCTGTGGTCTAGACCTTTCAAAACTGCACTTGCTAGAATGTATGCCCTCTCAGAGGAGAGGATACACCTGGTGGAGATGCCCTCTTAGAGGAGAGGGTACACCTTGTGGAGATGCCCTCTCAGAGGAGAGGATACACTCCAGACATTTCAGTACTAAACATTCTAGAATGTATGCCCTCTCAGAGGAGAGGATACTCGATGGACTTTACATTACTTGGCTATGTTCACACATAAAACACAGCACTCGGTTTTGGTTGAAGAAAGAATGACTGAAATACTATGTGTGAACATAGCCCTAAACATGCTAGGATGTATACCCTGCAGTGAGAAACTCAGAGGAGAGGATACATTCTAGATACTTCAGTACTGAACATGCTAGAATGTATCCTCTCCTCTGAGTGTATCCTCTTTCTGAGTTTCTCACTGCAGGGGATACATTTAGCATGTTCAGTACTGAAATGCCTAGAATGTATCCTCTCCTCTGAGTATATCCTCTCCTTTGAGTTTCTCACTGCAGGGGATACATTCTAGCATGTTCAGTAGTGAAATGGCTAGAATGTATCTCCTCTTCTGAGTCTCTCACTGTAGGGGATACATTTAGCATGCTCAGTAGTGAAATGGCTAAAATGTATTCTCTCCTATGAGTCTCTCACTGCAGGGGATACATTCTAGCATGTTCACTACTAAAATGGCTAGAATGTATCCTCTCCTCTGAGTATATCCTCTCCTTTGAGTTTCTAACTGCAGAGGATACATTCTAGCATGTTCACTACTAAAATGGCTAGAATGTATCCTCTCCTCTGAGTATATCCTCTCCTTTGAGTTTCTAACTGCAGAGGATATATTTAGCATGTTCAGTACTGAAATGCCTAAAATGTATCCTCTCCTCTGAGTATATCCTCTCCTTTGAGTTTCTCACTGCAGGGGATACATTCTAGCATGTTCAGTACTGAAATGGCTAGAATGTATCCTCTCCTCTGAGTCACTATAGGGGATTTATTCTAGCATGTTGAGTACTAAGAGGGTATATATTCTAGACATTTCAATACTACACATGCTAGAATGTATACCCTCAGAGTAGAGTATACATTCTAAATATTTCAATACTGAACATGCTATAATGTATACCCTATAGTGAGAGACTCGGAGGAGAGGATAAACTCAGAGGAGAGGATACATTCTAGCCATTTCAGTACTGAACATGCTAGAATGTATCCCCTGCAGTGAGAAACTCAAAGGAGAGGATACATTCTAGCGTTTTCACTACTGAAGATGCTAGAATGTATCCCCTACAGTGAGAAACTCAAAGGAGAGGATACATTCTAGGCTCTACCCTGGTAGATAGGGGCTGTGCACAGCTCGCTCTTGTGGCCGGAAGCTGCATTCTGCTTCCGGTCACTAGAGGTCTCTCTCACCCCCTACATTCCCGTGCGGAGCAGGAGAGTGACGTCACCAGCAGAGCCCTGAGAGGAAGGAGAAGCTGGAGGCCTGAAGCACAAAGCCTGAGTGAGTATGTGCTGATACCAGAGGGGGAGGCTAGCTGGCAGGGAAGGTGTTAATCATGGGAGGGAGTGCTCTCTGCAGGGATGCAGACAGGGCCGTGGGTGAACTGGTAAACAGGGAGGGGGAGGGATCGGGGGTGTAACTCCTCTGAGTGTGTATATATCTCCATTCAGTGTATACAACAATGTATTATATACTTATCCTCCTCCTGAGTGTGTATATATATCTCCATTCAGTGTATACAGCAGTGTATTATATACTTATCCTCCTCCTGAGTGTGTATATATATCTCCATTCAGTGTATACAGCAGTGTATTATATACTTATCCTCCTCCTGAGTGTGTATATATATCTCCATTCAGTGTATACAGCAGTGTATTATATACTTATCCTCCTCCTGAGTGTGTATATATATGTCCATTCAGTGTATACAGCAGTGTATTATATACTTATCCTCCTCCTGAGTGTATATATATATCTCCATTCAGTGTATACAGCAGTGTATTATATACTTATCCTCCTCCTGAGTGTATATATATATCTCCATTCAGTGTATACAGCAGTGTATTATATACTTATCCTCCTCCTGAGTGTGTATATGTCTCCATTCAGTGTATACAGCAGTGCATTATATACTTATCCTCCTCCTGAGTGTATATATATATCTCCATTCAGTGTATACAGCAATGTATTATATACTTATCCTCCTCCTGAGTGTGTATATATATCTCCATTCAGTGTATACAGCAATGTATTATATACTTATCCTCCTCCTGAGTGTGTATATATATCTCCATTCAGTGTATACAGCAGTGTATTATATACTTATCCTCCTCCTGAGTGTGTATATATATCTCCATTCAGTGTATACAGCAGTGTATTATATACTTATCCTCCTCCTGAGTGTGTATATATATCTCCATTCAGTGTATACAGCAGTGTATTATATACTTATCCTCCTCCTGAGTGTGTATCTATATCTCCATTCAGTGTATACAGCAGTGTATTATATACTTATCCTCCTCCTGAGTGTGTATATATATCTCCATTCAGTGTATACAGCAGTGTATTATATACTTATCCTCCTCCTGAGTGTGTATATATATCTCCATTCAGTGTATACAGCAGTGTATTATATACTTATCCTCCTCCTGAGTGTGTATATATATCTCCATTCAGTGTATACAGCAGTGTATTATATACTTATCCTCCTCCTGAGTGTGTATATATATATCTCCATTCAGTGTATACAGCAGTGTATTATATACTTATCCTCCTCCTGAGTGTGTATATATATCTCCATTCAGTGTATACAGCAGTGTATTATATACTTATCCTCCTCCTGAGTGTGTATATATATCTCCATTCAGTGTATACAGCAGTGTATTATATACTTATCCTCCTCCTGAGTGTGTATATATATCTCCATTCAGTGTATACAGCAGTGTATTATATACTTATCCTCCTCCTGAGTGTATATATATCTCCATTCAGTGTATACAGCAGTGTATTATATACTTATCCTCCTCCTGAGTGTATATATATCTCCATTCAGTGTATACAGCAGTGTATTATATACTTATCCTTCACCTATCACTCCATTGTTGTCTCCCTGTATGTATACTGTATAATACAATATACAGGGAAACAACATGGCTTATATATAGAGAAGGGCAAAACAACATGTCTCATATATACAGAGGGGCAACAACATGACTATTATATATGAACCAGGTTGTTTTGCCCTTGTTGTTTGTTTGCCTGTATATTGTATTATACAGTATACATACAGGGAAACAACATGGTTCTCATATATAATAGTCATGTTGTTGCCCCTCTGTATATATGAGACGTGTTGTTTTGCCCTTCTCTATATATAAGCCGTGTTGTTTCCCTGTATACTGTATAATACAGTATACACAGACTCCCTGTATTATACAGTATACAGGGAGACAACATGGCGTATATGCAGAGGGACAGCAACATGTCTCATATATAGAGAGGGGCACCAATATATATTAATTAGGCTTTTACCCACCACCTGTATACCCCACATATACCTGTACCCCCCATATATATATTTGTACACATATATCACTATTATAGGCTATATAACCACCTACCTACTGCTCCACCCTTATACCTGTATCTATATGGTAGATAAATAGGTGGTAAGGTATATTGCTTGTAATAGTGATATACTGTATGTGTGCAACATATATGACAATCACTATTATAGGCAATATACAGTGGTGCCTTGGATTACGAGCATAATTCGTTCCAGGACCGTGCTTGTAATCCAAATCACTCTTAAACCAAAGCAAATTTTCCCATAAGAAATTATAGAAATGCAGACAATTGGTTCCACACCCAAAAAATAATGATTTATTATTCTGAATAACATGTAAAACAGATTAAACAAACATATTGTGATATTATAAGTTACTGTACAGTAATGGAGCGGATGGGAAACACAAGGGCGGACAGAGACTGCAGGGAGCATGAAGGAATGAGCAGGACAGATGGGGGCACATACATGCAGCGCTCCTGTACGGGGAGAGAGGGGTTACAGCTATGGAGAGATTACCCCCACAGTCCTGTCCCCTGATGTAGGCCCCAGCCTGAAGTGGATCTGCTATGATTTGGCAGGTGAGGGAGACTTCCTGGGTCAGAGTACAGGGCTGTAGACCCCGCTATTCAGACCATGTCCCTCCTCCACCCGCCCTCCCACCCAATACAGGGAGCTCTTAAACCAAAACAATGCTCTTAAACCAAGTCACAGTTTTGAAAAACTGTGATCTCTTAAACCAAGTTACTCTTAAACCAAGGTACCACTGTACCTTACCAGATAAGAGGGGCGGCGGCGGCAGCAGCTAGGGAGGGGGGGGGGGGGGGGGTAATTCGCACCTCTGCCCAGGGGCCCATAATGCTGTTAAGACGGCCCTGTTGCTCACCCCTGCGCTGCATGCATCTTCGCCCGTATCATAGACTCCATTCTATGCACAGGCGGATTTCACCATCTGCCAAAAGAATGAAATGGCGGAATCCGTCTGTGGCTTGAATAGAGTCTATGGCACGGGCGGAGATGGGAGCAGTGGAATCCACGGTGAGTTATCTGCCCGGATTCTATATTGTGCACATACCCTAAGTGAGTTGTGCATGTCAGTTAGACTGTGAATTTCTTGGGGGATCTCCTGCACATGGGTGTTATCATCAAGCCGGTTGCTTTCCTATCACACACCCGTATGAGTTAATAACAAATTACTGCCACCACATCCTGTTACCTTTTTCTTGGCCTTGTTCTGTCTTTCCTGGTCTGTTCTTAGCACTTCCTATTCTCTGGTTCCTGCTTCTTTGTTCCTGGCTCCAACTCCCAGCCTACTTGTGAAATCTTTCATTCCTTGTCCTCCTGGTACAGACTCAACCTCCCGGATTCTGCTTTGTCTCGCTCCTCCATCTCCAGTCAGTTTGCTCCCTGATCTCAGCCACTTTGCTCCTAGAGTTCACTTTTGCCTTTCTCCTTGGTTCCATGTTCTCGACTTTGACTCCATAACTGTTCCTGGACATTGACTATGTTTCTTTCCCTATGCCCTTGATCCTTTAGGCTATGTTCACACTGCGTATGAATCCGTCCGTAGATCGTACGCCGCCGTACATGTGCGGCTGAAACTACGGGCGTGGGAAAAATAGACATGCGACCGGATGCGTAAGAACCGCGAACATACGCCCGTGGTACAGTTATGCTTCCCTAGCTTGTTTCGAAGCGATCTGAGGCAGGTCATTTACTTGGAAATCTTCGCCCAGCCCCTTAAACCACACAGAACCTTTTGGATCGAAAAATCAAGTTCAATTTGGCTGAAATAAGTACTTCGTACGGGACATGGAAATCCACGGCCGTGAGTTTCAACATTTCCGTCCTCAAACAATGGTCTTGTTCATTTTTTACGGCGCCGTATACGATCCGGCCATAAGCTCATATGTAGTGTGCATTGTGCAGGCGTATATTGTATACTTTCAAGCGAACACATCAACCTCAAAACTACGTGCGTATATTCGCGGTTCACACTACGGCCTGAATCATACGCAGTGTGAACATAGCCTAATACTGTATCTTGCTTTGTCTTGATTTTTATTTTATTCAGTGTCTCCATGTTCCATTTCCGTGACCACCTTCCAGTTCTGTGACCACATTAGAGTCCTTTGTTCTGGCGGCCAACTGGTGACTATTCTGGGGACTATGGCCTAGGGTCACTGTACAGTAAAGACTGTATCTACTTGCAGGGTTTAAGGATGAGAATCCAAGGATCTCTTAGACTCTGCACCCTAATCTAACCATTGCAAAACCAGCTACAGTCTTAAAGGGGTTTTCTAAGTATTGGTGGGGGTCTGACCACTTGTGTGATTGGAACAATAGTCTGCCCGTGTGACTATAACTCCATATACTCTCTATGGGACTGACAGTGATGGTTGACCTTGGTGCTTGGCAATCCCCCAGCAGTTGTTACACAGGACCCTACTGCAACCTTTACCTTGGGCACTTGAGGACAAACATTTTTTTGATGGGTGGGGGTCATTGCATTGTGACCTCTCTATTACTTGAGAGCAAATACAAAGAATCTGCTCAGTTCTCCTACAGATTACTGGTTGCTGGTTTCCACCCTATTGCCAGCGAGTTCCCCTTTGTGGACAACCTCTTTAAACCTCATATGAATTAAATAGGAGAATCCCCTTAATGACTATTTTTATCTTTCCGGAGAGCCCCTTTAACTCCCTCTAATACCTTAATAATTCATGGTACCAGGTCATGTTTGGAGCAGAGAAGACACCAGATGTGCTTTTCTAATGTCATGTAAGCGTGTCACCGCCATCTGACCTCGCTGAGATGAACCGATAATTTTACACCGTGCTTTTAAGCAGCCCAATGACACTAAACGACTTTGCTGCAGTGAAATGGGATTAGAGAGTGACTGGGATGGAGAGTGCAGTTCACATTCTGCTATCTGATAAGAGGCAACATTGCCTGGACATCAGACAACGTAGCTTATTGAACATTAACCCCTCACTTACATGGCTTTGAGTTATGAACGAGCTACAAGGGTGTATGTTTTAGTCTGTTTTTTTTTCTCCCAGAAGCTGCACCAACCTCATGTTTAGTCTGTGAATGGTTTTGGAGCCTAGTCCTGATCTTGTGAATGGACTGAGTTGCAATACCAGATGCAACCCATAGGCAAGAGTGGTGCTGTTTATAGAAAAAGTCTAAGGAACTGGAGAACCTGGAGGGAACACCAAGCAAATATAGTCTATAGATTTTGGTGTTCTTCTTCTGATTTTCAAGTCCGCATAAACTATAGCTCAGTATCTACATAGACTCTAGGCCTGGCCTCAGACTCTGAAGTACTCGGCCAGTGATGTTATTGTTGTGACGCCAGTGCTAGTCCAGCACACAGGTGTGATGTTGGTACCTTTTTTATATATGGCCAGTGTGTGTCCCCAAATGATCGGTAACCTCCTGGTTTACTGCGGGTCCCTTGGGCACTTGTCCTAGTTTTGTCCTACTGGGATCAGCTCCTATTGCTTCAGGATTCCGTCCTGCACTTTTTTGACATGTTCCTGGCATGGGCTAGGGTGTTCCTTGGTGGCTGCTCTCCCCTACTTGTTGCTTAGCACTGCATAGTATAAGTAGTTGCTTTTAGAAGAATAGAGTCTTTAGTTGCACCTGAGCTTTGTTCTTGTCAGGGGTCCTGGCATAAGCCAGGCCCTGACTTAACTACAGATAGAGAGGATAGGATAGAGAGAAATAGCACCTCTTAGTGGTCAGCACATAACACATGGTACACATAACATTAACCCATTACCTCCTTCGGCTGTGCAATAGTAATAATATATATATATATATATATATATATATATACATATATACATACACACACACAAACACATAGAAAATACTGACAACTAGTGGGGAAACTGCATACTTCATCTACCATTTGTTTGATCTCAGAACTTTAGGACAGGTGCAAAGAAGAAAAACACGAGTGGTGGGTCACCTCATCTACAAAATATTTGTGCAAACAACGGCCGTTATTAATGGTCACGTCACGTTCATTAATAACAGAGTTGTTTGCACTTATTTTTACATTTTGTGAGCATAGCCTGATAGTGCAAGTTTCCACATACCAGGACTATTCACCTTATATATTCACCTATATTTGCCAGCCTCAAAGCAAATTTAACAACCAGACCTCCCATACAGATTGATATGTGGGTACTTAGATGAGAACTTGTATCACCCCTTCAGTTTTGCAGGGGGAGGTATAGATGGCAAATGGAATTTTTTCCCAGGTTTATATACTGAAGCAATCAGAGGTGTAACTTTAAGCCTCTGGGTCCCAAGGCATTGGGGCCCCTTAAAGAACCAGTTCAGTTGCTGCCCCTGCCTTCCCTATTACTATGGCTTTTTGGACAAGCATCCCTGCTGTAAAGCTGCTGCATTGGCCCCCAGGATTGCAGGGAGCAGTGGCTGGGCTGCAGCAGTCAGGGCTGTGTGATCGTTCCTTGTGTCACCGCTACATGTGGGGTTTGACCTCTTAATTAATTTCCTTGATATTTAAGTAATCTTTTGTTTGACCTAGTTAAGCCAGCTGCAGCGTGACTCTCAGGGGCCGCTTCCCTGTGTCTGAATTATTAATGATATTCTCCCTGATTGGGTGTAAAGTTACAGCCGGCGCTGCTGCAGGGCTACCACTTCTTATAGAGAGTTCATGTCCTTATGTAGATGAATGTCCACCACAGAGGCCAGTGTGTTACTGATTATCTATCTATCTATCTATCTATCTATCTATCTATCTATCTATCTATCTATCTATCTATCTAATATCTATCTATCTATCTATCTATGAATATTAGTAAGATAGATAGATAGATGGATAGATAGTTAGATGGAGAGATAGATAGATAAGTCTTGACCTCAGACCAATGCACATATTTCCTTTAGGAAATCCATGGCAGTCCAGCAATTCAGGGTAAAATGTGAGATTTATTCAAAATAATATGGAGCATCAATTCCAAAAAGATGCGTCTTTTTGGAATTTTTGCACCATGTTTTTTCTTTTTAATAAATCTAATATTTGAACCTTGAATTGTAGGAGTGTCATGGATTTTCTACAGGATATCTATCTTTCTATCCATCTATCTCCTATCCATCTATCTCCTATCTATCTATCTATCTATCTATCTATCTATCTATCTATCTCCTATCTATCTATCTATCTATCTATCTATCTATCTATCTATCTATCTATCTATCTATCCCTATCATACCTGTAAGTGTTCTCATCTGTACATGTAACAAACAATAGATGACGCCTTTCTCCTCTTCGGTTACATTAGTTTTCGCCATTTTCATCTATTTTCATTAAATTTGTTCAGTAAAAATCATATAAAACTTCCCTAGTGTCTAACCTAAAATGCGGCTCAAACCTTTTGGCACCTCTGGCTGTAACGACTACTACACCCATCATACATTTGGGGGTGGTAATCCATTGGCCCCTTTCATCACTGAGCTGGGCTCTGTTCTTGGTGTGATGAGGCGTGCAGAGTAAAATAATAGCTCCTGGCAGGTGATGGTGTCACAGGAGGCGGCGTGCAATGATTGAGAAGCAGCTCGTCGGCCGCCTGAAGCCTGAGCTTGTTCATTGATTTATCATCAGCTGTGCAATACTAATCCTGCGCACAGCAACGTGGGGATTCTCATAGGGTCAGAGTCACTTTGATGTCAGAGGCTGCGAGCTCTCATACATTTAACAGGAGCAGTGCATCCTATAGGGGCCCTAGACTGCAGATACAGGAAGAGGGGTCAATACTATAAAGGTCATCAGCAAATCAATTGGATCTAATGCACCGAATAGTATGTGTAGATGGATCACACAGAGACTACAATCTGTAACAGCACTTGGCAGCACAATGCCAGTGATAGGCTATGCTTACACTATGTAAAAATGATGGCCGTCTTTCATAACAAAATTTTAACATTGTGTAAACCTAGCCTTACATTGTGTGCTGTTAGGGCCCTTTTACACGGAAAGATTATCTGACATATTATCTGCCAAAGATTTGAAGCCAAAACCAGGAGTGGATTTGAAAAGAGGAGAAATCTCAGGCTTTCCTTTATTACCTGATCTCTGTTTATAGTCCATTCCTGGCTTTGGCTTCAAATCTTTGGCAGATAATCTGTCAGATAATCTTTCCGTGTAAAAGGACCCTTATGCATGGTTACCGCTGCACCCCCATATGAGTCACTGTGATACAGTATACAAATAAGCCTACCATGAAGTGACTAAATAAAAGGATAAGGGCCTCAAAAAGTAGCACCATAGTCGACTAAACATCACTTCCATATAGTTTCCTAAATAATACTATTATACACTACAAATAAAAGCCTTTCAAATCAGTGCTAATAAGTACAGTGTTCAGATAATAGTGAAGTTCTATGAACAGATAATACAGTCACAAAGGGCTGAAATAATACTACCATACAGTGACCAAACAATGCCGACTCACAATGACTAAATAATACCACCAATAGAGACCAAATAATTCCAAGACACAATGGGGGAGATTTATCAAACTGGTGTAAGGTAAAATTGTCTTAGTTGCCCCTAGCAACCAACCAGATTCCAACTTTCATTTTTCAAATAATCTGTGGGGAATGAAAGGGGGAATCTGATTGGTTGCTAGGGGTAACTGAGCCAATTCTACTTTACACCAGTTTGATAAATCTCCCCCAATGACTAAATAATACCACCATACAGTGACCAAGTAATTCCCAGACACAATGACAAAATAATACTACATACTGTACAGTGGCCAAATAATTCCATGACATAATGGCTAAGTAATACAACATCCAGTGACCCAACAATTCCAAGACACAATGACTAAATAATACCACCAGTGACTAAATAATTCAGACACACATTGAATAAATAATGCCACATACAGGGACCAAATAATTCCGAAGCACAAAGACTAAATAATACTACCCGTATGATACAGCGACCAAATAATTCTGAGACTTAATGACTAAATAATACCACCATACGGTGACCAAATATTTCTGGGACTCAATGACTAAATAATACCACCATACAGTGACCAAATAATTCCCACACATTAAATAAATAATACCACCATACAGTGACCAAATAATTCAGAGACACAATTACTAAATAATACCACCATACAGTGACCAAATAATTCAGAGACACAATTACTAAATAATACCACCATACAGTGACCAAATAATTCAGAGACACAATTACTAAATAATACCACCATACAGTGACCAAATAATTCAGAGACACAATTACTAAATAATACCACCATACAGTGACCAAATAATTCAGAGACACAATGACTAAATAATACCACCATACGGTGACCAAAAACTTCTGAGACTTAATGACTAAATAATACTACCATACAGTGACCAAATAATTCAGAGACACAAATAAATGGGGGAGATTTATCAAACATGGTGTAAAGTGAAACTGGTTCCACCTTTCATTTTCCAAAGAGTCTGTGAGAAATGAAAGGTGGAATCTGATTGGTTGCTAGGGGCAACTGAGCCAGTTTCACTTTACACCATGTTTGATAAATCTCCCCCATTGACTAAATAGTACCACCATTCCAAATAAAACAGAAGTCCCGTAAAATTTAAGACAGACAAGCAGGCGGGGGAAGGGGAGGGGGCGGCAGTTTAATAAACAATGTTTACTTACCCACAGGGTAATGTATTACGAGATGATACACTTTAAGTAATACTGTCATATAGTGCTCACATATTATCATCATGCAGCACTGAAATAATAGCAAATATAGTGACCAAATAATACTGATATAAAGTGACAAAATCAATTTCACCATATAGTACAGTGATCAAATAAAACTGACATACACTGAGCGAAATAAAGCTTTATACATGCCCAGTGGAAGCTAAATACAATTTATTTGATATATTGCAAGTTGCAGACCTTAGGTGACACTGGCAGCACCACCTGGACCAGCCTCCCCTCCCCTTGTACATAGGAGACAGCATTATAGTAGTTATATTCTTGTATATAGGGGCAGTATTATAGTAGTTATATTCTTGTATATAGGAGCAGTATTATAGTAGTTATATTCTTGTATATAGGAGCAATATTATAGTAGTTATATTCTTCTATTTAGGAGCAGTATTATAGTAGTTATATTCTTGTATATAAGAGCAGTCTTATAGTAGTTATATTCTTGCATATAAGAGCAATATTATAGTAGTTATAATCTTATATATAGGAACAGTATTATAGTAGTTATGCAAAATGGAGAGGATGTCGACCGGCACCAACCGATAATGGGTTCACTATATAAGGACGCAGAGGGCTGGAGACTGCAGCTGTAAGCGATAGTGTCCTAACCACTGAGTTGTGGTGCAGAGGCGGAAAAAACAGACAGCAAATGGCAATGTAAAGAAACAGAGTCTCGCATTCACCAACTTCACAGATGCGGGTGGTTTATTGCAGACACATCGGAACAAGTGCAGCGGGACTCTCCCCGCTGCACTTGTTCCGATGTGTCTGCAATAAACCACCCGCACCTGTGAAGTTGGTGAGTGCGAGACTCTGTTTATTTACATTGCCATTATAGTAGTTATATTCTTGTATATAGGAGTAATATTATAGTATATATATTCCTGTATATAGGAGCAGTAATATAGTAGTTATTGTGTTTTACAGTTCTCCCTTTTCTGAACAGCTCGCACTCCTTTGTAAGACCCACGTGACCAAAATTAGCAGGATATGCCTGTGCTCACATGTCAGTACCTTATGTCTTCCCCATTCTGTGTGAGCAGTAGTGGTGAGTGTAATACCTTATTCATACTTGTGTTGTTTGGGGGCAGCCTTCCCTGCCGGTGGTGCTGGCCAGGTTCTGGTGGGTCATTTTGGGTTTGGTCCTGTGACATTGGGGTTACAGGGCAATTCCATGGCCTCCCTTCCCTGCATGTGCACGCTTTGCAGGGTTGGCGGTCACTGACCGACACGGTGTGGAGTTAGTGTAGGGACCTGTGTGAACCAGGGGACCTGCACGTGGTACACTGGGCTATTATGGTTTGATCAAATTATATACAGACACCCTAGCGGCATTAGTATCAGCCATAGATGGGATGTGCAGCCGTTCCTTTCTCTCAATGTCGTGTATTATAGTAGTTATATTCTTATATATATAGGGGCAGTATTATAGTAGTTATATTCTTGTAAATAGGAGCAGTATTATAGTAGGTATATGCACAAGCCAAAAAGACAGAAATGGCTGCACATCGCACCCATGGCTGACACGAAAGCTTATTCAGCTACATTTAAAACCAACATCAGAAGTTAGTATATAATTTGGCCAAACCATATTGCCTCATGTACCACGTGCAGGTCTTCTGATCATCACTGTGCCGGTCAGCGACCACAATCCCCGCAAAACGTGGGGGCCTTTTAGGGTCTGGTCCTGTGACAATGGGGCTTCCGCACGTTTTGCGGGGATTGTGGTCGCTGACCGGCACAGTGATGTTTTTTGGTTAGGGATTCATGTGTATCAGAAGACCTGCACGTGGTACATGAGGCAATATGGTTTGGCCAAATTATATACTAACTTCTGATGTTGGTTTTAAATGTAGCTGAATAAGCTTTCGTGTCAGCCATGGGTGCGATGTGCAGCCATTTCTGTCTTTTTGGCTTGTGCATATTTTATGTATTCTGTCTTTTTTTTCATTGTGGCTAGCACTCGTGCTTTGTAAGACCCATGTGATCCAAATTAGCAGGAAGCACCTGTGTACATAAGGGGAGGATCTCCTAGTATTCTCCCATTCTACCTGCAGAGGAATGGAGAGAGAGGTAAGAGCTTGTTCACACTTGTGTTGCTTGGCGTCCACTTTTTTCGCCGGTGGCGCCTGCGGGGTCCGGGGGGGCCTTTTAGGGTCTGGTCCTGTGACAATGGGGTTGCAGGGCCATTCCGTGGCCCCCCTTCTCTGCTTGCGCACGTTTTGCGGGGATTGTGGTCGCTAACCGGCACAGTGATGTTTTTTGGTTAGGGACTCATGTGTATCAGAAGACCTGCACGTGGTACATGAGGCAATATGGTTTGGCCAAATTATATACTAACTTCTGATGTTGGTTTTAAATGTAGCTGAATAAGCTTTTGTGTCAGCCATGGGTGCGATGTGCAGCCATTTCTGTCTTTTTGGCTTGTGCATATTATAGTAGCTATATTCTTGTATATAGGAGCAGTATTATAGTAGTTATACTCTTGTATATAGGAGCAGTATTATAGTAGTTATATTCTTGTACATAGGAGCAGTATTATAGTAGTTATATTCTTTTACATAGGAGCAGTATTATAGTAGTTATATTCTTGTATATAGGAGCAGTGTTATAGTAGTTATATTCCTGTATATAGAAGCAGTATTATATTAGTTATATTCTTGTATATAGGGAGCAGTATTATAGTAGTTATACTCTTGTATATAGGAGCAGTATTATAGTAGTTATATTCTTGTACATAGGAGCAGTATTATAGTAGTTATATTCTTCCACATGAAGGACATTATTCCACAGTGACGGTATCTCATTAGCAACATGTACAACATTCAGGTGAAACAGAAATACTTGTACTTTACAATTATCCCTCCTCTCATTCCTGCAGATAATGTAGCAATTTATTCGTTCATTCACTTACATAACACGGTATTATCTCATAGTAAATATCCAGATTACAGATAATGAAAAAAAAGGAAAAATCAGATTTTTCGTATCTATAAGTGATGCCACTACCTACCTAATTGCTTCTTTATTAGGAAAGTTGCTTGTTTCCCTGAGAGCAAAATGTAATTAACTTTTGTTTATCCCTGTATCTTTCCTTCTGCCCTCCAGGACGTAATTATTTTCATTGTTGTAAGAAGATGGTGGCCGAGCATTAGCAATAATTAGAGCAGATGGTGGGGAGGAAGAAATACTTGTGCCGAGTGTTTTGTTATAAAAATAAAAAGGGCTTCTATAGCCATGTATTGTGTTTCCCATCAACTTTGAGGGGAAGGTGGTTGTGGGTGGGGGGTGTTCTTGTGTTTTTCAAGGGGCTATGGAGAATTCACACCATGCTGTTCATCATGGAGATGAAGTGTTTGGAGTCACGGGTCCCTAACATCGGGAAATAATACACTACATTCCATCACGTGAAATGTTAACCTTGTCATACCGCCGGCTGGGGCCTGGAACACTTGTTTTTTGTTTGATGGTTAAATGGCAATCTGTCAGCACGCTCCGGCATGCTGCTAGCCTTCCAGTGTCAATGCAACACCCTCTATATTGCCGACCACTCTGCAACTTACTGCACAAGTCAAATGAGCCAGGAATGAATGAAATCTTAATTATTTTCCCTTAGAGGTTGACAGTGTGACAACCTATTTTTATGGAGAGTCGAAGTGCGTGCTCTCTCATCCGAGTGCACTAAAAAGGTGTAGCGTGCCACACAAAAAAGTGCACAAGGATGCGGTCTATCGCAAAGAGATGGGCCCCCAATGCAGCAATTTCCTTTCCATCACCAGCATAGGTCCTGGACAAATGTCCTCTTTCAGTGGAAGCCAAGAGAAGACCGGAACTCCCTATGGAACCCTCCTAGGCGTCAACTCAAGTGTTCACCATTCTCCATTTTCAATCAAAAGATGGTATCTCCAGGGGTGCAGGGAGGCAAGGAACACAGATGGCCACTCATGCCTCTTCTAGACCAACCTATTGTTTCTCTTAAGGGTGCCTTCACACCTACCGGATCCACAGCGGATCTCCCTTCTGCAGATTCGAAGGAGAACTGCTGCAGATCCGGTATCAATTCACCCCTATGATAGCACATATTCGCAGGGGGATTGACATCCCGCTGTGAATATGTGCTTTAACTCCCTGGTGCCCGCAGCCCCGCCGTCGCATCCCCCCCATCCCGGCCACATCACCCCCAATCCCGGCCAGCCAATGACTATATCCATGTTTTCCACATAGCCTTAGGGCTTTATCCAACTTCAGCAGCCACCGCTAATCAAATGCCGAAAGTTCGGGTTCGGATCGACTCGAGCATGCTCGAGGGTTCGCTCATCTCTATTGATAATGCATCCTAAAGATTTGACTCAGGAGACTTCTTGGAGTGATCTGCAGTATCGGGGATAGTCACCAGCGGATGTTCAATGCTTGAAATGGTCTAGTTACATAGTAAATTGTTAATAGACTGTTGGGAAGCTTCTACATGTATCTTATACTGTACAGTATATATATACTGTATGACCATATCCTAAAATGTGCTATCCGCATTAGATTACACTAGGTGTATACCAACTCTGGCGGGAGCAGCTGACCATCCAATGTGTATGGTGGACACTTGATGCTTCATAGTAGATGTTAGGGAAAATATGGATAAAGGATAATGGATTTAATCTCCATTTTTCCTTAATTCTCAGGTCTTAACAGGGTTGGGAGAGAGAGAGCTGTGGGCTGAATAAGCATTTGGCCAGGAGCTTTCTCATGTTTCTCATGTATAGCCCACTTAAAAGAAACCTGTGATCATTTTCATGCTGCCTGTTCCAGGATTCATTGCAGTTGTCCCAGGGGCCGTCTCCCTATTGAGCCAAGCTTGACTGATAGATCTCTTCTAGAGATGAGTGAACCTCGAGCATGCTCAAGTTCGTCCGAACCCAAGCGTTCGGCATTTGATTAGTGGTGGCTGCTGAAGTTGGATAAAGCCCTAAGGCTATGTGGAAAACATGGATATGGTCATTGGCTGTATCCATGTTTTCCAGACAACCTTAGAGCTTTATCCAACTTCAGCAGCCCCAGCTAATCAAATGCCAAACGCTCGGGTACGAACAAACTCAAGCATGCTTGATACTCGCTCATCTCTAATCTCTTCCTATACCCAATCAGTGAGAAATCAGTCAAAGCTGGTGGAACCGGGAAAAGCCACCAGGGACCTGCCTAACTTTTAGTACAGGCAGCATGAAAGTGATGAGAGGTTCCCATTAAGAATTGCTCTCTCTCTTTGGAGGACATCTAATGTCCATGCTATTCATAAACCTCAGTGGGTATTAATATACATGGCCATGTAATAGAGCGCCTTGTATTTTGAATGACTTGTCACATCCCCTTTATTACATGGTGATCCATTCATTTTATTAGGTACCAAGCACTACCATAATTTTGCTCAGTCGATGGTTGGTAGGTCCCCAAGGATTTGTCACTGATAACAACAATTACACACTGATTGTACAGAGAAAATAATCAAACAATAAATGAGAGGACCATGATGCTTCCAGTAGGAATTGAAAATCTTTATGGGTTATTCTTAGTTAAAGGGGAACTCCAGTGGGAAAAAAATCTCAAATCTTCAAATTACCTGGTTTCAGAAAGTTATATAGATTTATAATTTACTTCTATTTAAAAATCTCAGGTGCTCCAGGGCTTAGCAGCTGCGGCATGTCCTGCAGGAAGTGGTGTTTTTTTCACTCTGACAAAGTGCTATCTGCTGCCACATCTGTCCATGTCAGGAACTGTCCAGAGCAGGAGATTTGCTACTGATCTGGACAGTGCCTGGAAAGAAAACATAATTTCCTGCAGGACATACAGCAGCTGATGAGTATTGAGATTTTTTTTAATAGACGTAAATTACAAATATATACAGTGGTACCTTGGTTTAAGAGTAACTTGGATTAAGAGCATTTTGCAAGAAGAGCTCAGAGTTTTTCAAAATTGTGACTTGGTTTAAAAGCATTGTTTTGGTTTAAAAGCTCCCTGAAGTGGGTTGTAGGGGGAGTGTGGGAGGGGTATGGTCTGCATAGCGGGGTCTACAGCACTGTACTCTGACCCAGGAAGTCTCCCTCACCTTCTAAATCATTACAGATCCACTTCAGGCTGGGGCTTGCATCAGGGGACAGGACCGTGGAGGTAATCTCTCCATAGCTGTAACCCCTCTCTCCCCAGACAGAGAGCGCTGCATGTATGTGCCCACATCTGTCCTGCTCATTCCTTCATGCTCCCTGCAGTCTCTGTCAGCCCTTGTGTTTCCCATCCTCTCCATTACTGTACAGTAACTTATAATATCACATATTCTGCTGTTTCTGAATGTTTGTTTCTTCTGTTTTACATGTTATTCAGAATGAAAAATCATTATTTTTGAGGTGTGGAACCAATTGTCTGCATTTCTATGATTTCTAACTGGAAAATTTGCTTTGGATTAAGAGTAAATTCGGATAAAAAGCACAGGCCCGGAACAAATTATGCTCGTAATCAAAGGCACCACCGTGTGTGTGTGTGTGTGTGTATATATATATATATATATATATATATATATATATTTATATTATTATTATTTTTTTTACACCAAATGATTTAAGGGAAAAAAAAAACTGTTTTTGTTGGAGTAACCCTTTAATTATACAATCAATATATTGTTTTTATTAGTGGCTAGGCTGGGTTCAGAAAAAAAAAAAAGTACTTACCTCCTGTGATCCCCAGCTGTTGCCAGGCTGTGCCTGGTCCCCGCTTCTTACCAGTTTCTGGTCTCCTCTTACCTGCAAAGCCAATTATATAATGTTTCAATCTAGTTCTGCATTCCTTCAGTAAAAGAAAAACCCCTAGCCCAAGGTCTGCGGATGGCAGAAAACAAGGATGATAACAGATCCCATTAACTTATATGGGGTCCCAAAGTCAATTTTTTTTACAATTGTTGTTATCTTTGGGGTCAACATGTGACAAACTAAAAATCTAACAGATCTAATATTTGTCATCCAGTTTTCACTGCTTAGGAAGGGCAGCAAAAAATGTTCAGAGTTGTTGATTTCCTCAGCCGACTCTGAGGCTTATTGGCAGCTACTTGGCACTGAAGACTCCAATCCATGATCTTCCTGAGATCAGTGAAATATTCAGCTTTGAGTATATGATACTTACCTTTAGTTTTCCTCTTTAGCTGCTTTTAATGTTTTTAAAAGTACAAAATGTCAGCCTTTAAAAGGAACCAATCAGCACAATTCCCTCAAGCTCCGTACAGAGCAGTTTAGTTTAGTTTAATAGGCAGAAAAAGAAGTTTTATTGTGCCACCCGAGAGAGGGTAAGGGGCGGCAACTAGTAGTCATCTGGGCAGAAAGCTGCCCAGGACTGGTCACAGCTCTTTGTCGGCGCGCAGTGCGGGAATGATTGACAGGCAGTAGCTCTGTACGGTGCTTGAGGGTTTCCTTTAAAGGGGTATTCCACTCAAAAATAACTTTTGATATGTTGCTGCCCATGGTTAGAGTAATAATTACCTCCATACTTGTTATTATCTATTCGGTCTTCTACCCCAAGTTCTGAGCTTCTGCTGAAGACACAAAAATCTGTGTGTGGGCTTTACTCTCTGTCTTCCGCTCCTCCCTTTTGAGACAGTTGTTGTCAACAAGTCATTGACTGGCTTTATCTGCAACATTGTAGCTTCTTTGTAATGGGAGGGTTATTCTAAGGTCAATATGCTGATGAACTCACTATCATTTACCCTCCCTGCATTACAAAGAAGCTACAATGTTGCAGATAAAGCCAGTCAGGGCCTGTCAGCTGTCTCAGAAGGGAGGAGGGGGAGACAGAGAGAAAGGCTTACATGTAGATTTTTTTGTGTTTTCAGCAGAAAGTAGCAGCTCAGAACTGGGAGAAAGAGACTAAATACAAATTAACAAGTATTGTATGGAAGGAATTGTTAGTCTCACTATGGGCAGCAATGTATAAAAGTTATGTTTGGGTGGAATACCCCTTTAAAATTAAAGTGTAGTTGTCATTTCAGGTAGCTTTTCAGGATAAGATGTCCTTTCCTTTTCTCCCTGGTTACCGCCTTGCAAATTTTATCTCTGTATCTGGTTCTCTTATGCTCAGTTGCAGCGTGGACGCAGACTAGACTCTGTGCCGCCTCCTATACACTATATACACATGAAAAACAGGATCCTGCCAACCTACCTTACTGTAGCAAACCTTTAGAAGTTCCCAGTCCAGTATTGAGCAGTCTAACATGTGAATCCAGCGTTTTCTGTGGCCACAAAGTCTGCACATTGCACAGGCTGCTCTCCTCTTCCTGCTCATTTATCCCTCTCAGCCCCTCCCCCCTCCATAGACTATATTGGGCTGAGCAAACCCATCTTTACTCAAATAGATGGCCTTTTCTTGATAATGAACAGATAAAGAATAGGAGTGGGAAAAGAGCCTTGTGACTACAGAAGGAAGCTCTTTTGCCTAATACAACCTATTAAAGAGTTTCTTATATTCTCTTGTACTATTGATTTCTGCAAAATAGTTTTAATTGACAGCTACACTTTTGTTCTTTTCTATTTTGATGTGAGAAGCAGGCTGCGATCAGCTGATCAGCAGGGGTTTAGGGTGTCAGCACCCCACTGATCAATAGATTGTCCCCCCCCCCCCCCCCCCCAAAAAAAAAAACTTTAATAAAGTATATTTGTCATTTAGAAAATATTTGACACGTCACAGAGACATCCCAAAGTTTTGATTGATTGGGGTCTCACTGTGGGGTTCCCAATGATCAAAACACTGATTAGTGCGTCTAGTAATTTTCTGTATTGTGTCTATAGTTCAAATTTCGGCCCTGCATCCTTGGTGCACTGATCTAAGTGTGAATGTGCATATTGCTCCAGGGTCTTCTATTACTCCAAACCCATGCTCAGCCTGAGGACCGGTTCCTATGTCACTATGTTAGTGTTTATTTTATCAATGATACAGGAGAAGATAAGAGGGATGTAATTCAATTTACGGCTTCCATAGACCATAAATACAGTAACATAAACACTCACTAACCACTCAGTAATGATCACACCTTTTATGTATTAACATGTGGTGGTTACAGATCCTCTACCATAGTAGTGCTGCATTATACTTAAAGTTAAGAGCTGGGTCTACTTCAGAGCTGCACTCACTATTCTGCTGGTGGTGTCACCGTGTACATTAGATTACTGATTCTGTACTGATTCTGAGTTACCTCCTGTATTATACTCCAGAGCTGCACTCACTATTCTGCTGGTGTATTATACTCCGGCACTTGTAGGAGGTTTTACAACATTACCCCTGTGGTGACCCAGGAGTGCAAGATGTTAAATGCAAGAACTGATGTTGTGGTATCGTTGCAGCACTTGCCACGGGGCTTGGAGTGGTGGTAGTGCTCCCTAAATACCAGCAAATGACTGTTTAAGGTGTTCCCAGTGTCCCCTATGGTCTAGTGATGGGACAGTGTGAAATGCACAAACTCCAGAGTAACTTAACTAGTAGAAAACGTCTACTCAGAAAACACTTAAAGGTACAGTAGTGTGGCATCAAAGGTGTGTTTCACAAAGGGCATTTTGTGCCTGAGAGGTAGTTTTAGCCAGTGTTTTTCCTTTAAGTGTTTTTTGCTTAAGCAGTTAGTCCATAGATAGTTAACTGTTGAGGCTTGCAATGTCTCCAATAGCTTAAAGTAGATTTGGACTTGGTGTGAGGGGGCTACCTGGAAAAGCTGTCTGGCCATATACACACAACATTCTGACAACCTTGGCCAGTTGTGATAGACTTCGAGACATCGAGGATTAACCCCTACTCGCGGCGATGACTGATCCATTGATGCTGGAAGAGATCAGTGGCAGATCCAGCAGTAGAGGCGCTGGGGTACAAGACTGGGCTGAGATAGCTCCTCAATATTAGCTGAGGGAACCAAGCAGGAGACAGTGGAGCACTTCGGCTAGAAGCACTTCTTTAACTGCTTTATATGGCAAAACTGGAAGGAACTAAACAGGGCTGCTGTAGACCCAGAGGTAGGGTGGTGGCTGGCAAACTTCCACTGCCATCTAGTGGCCAAAGTGCAGTAAGCACCCCTATCCACAGAATGCCCTGCAATACTCATCGCCTCAGTGCCGACCCACTTACATAAATACATAGCAGTAGCAGATGGGTTTGGCGTATGGTGTTGCTGTACTGTACTGTTATAGTATTTCTTGAGTATTTGGGAAGAGATTGCAGCAATATGAGTAAACACGGAATGGACAAGAAAGTTGAACATAATGCCTGTGTCCATTGTGAGTGGGGGAGAAGATGAGAGGTTGGTCCGATGTGCACGATTGCAGCTAGGGTGTGAGAGGCGAACTCCAATGGCTTCCAGACAGCACGTAGTCCACAAGGTGTCCTTTTGTTACAAAAACAACAAAAACTGCGTTAAAGTTTGGGAGGAGTCATTGAGTATGTATCTGTTGTAGTAGAAGTGGACAGTTACAGAGCTTTTGTGTAGAGACATTAGGCCATACTGCAGTATATGCCTCTCTTCCCATTGTTGAGTGGTAGAGCATCAGTTAGCGGTCAGCCACCACCAGGACCTATGAGGAAGGCTTCCTAGGGGGTAAGCTCTAAATAAATGGTGCAACCCACGCCTATGGGTATTCAGTGAGGTTCAGGGAGGCCGCTATGTGACCCATAGAGACACGTGCAGTTCATTGAGCTGGTGGTATGATCCTTCCATGGTTTGGTTTTCTAGGTCATAGATCAAATGGACTAACTAAGCCATAACACTCACCAGAAGATTTTGTTTCTGGTTCATCATAGAAGAACTCATCTGTCCTGTCCTATCTCTTTACATCTTGCCGAATTATGTTGGCGTAGTCAGCAGGATGCGTCAAGACGGGAACACCATGCCATACACACGGAAATTTAGAGAGGCTACCCTTCTGGTGGAGCCTGTGGTTTCCCGTCACTGAAAACGCTATGATTGGGCTGTGGGTGGTACTGTCTACAAGGTACAGCCTAGTGGCCGTATGACTGGTGAATGGAGGTGAATATTCCTCCTCAGATATTACTGGCTGAAGTGCACATGGTCCAGAGTGAGGACATTACTACCTTGCTTGGCCCCCTAAAGTTACCAGAAGAAGCTACAAAGGAGTCCAGGGACACTAGATGGCTGTGAGAACAACTGGGCTTGCAGTGGCTTTCTCCCAAGCCCGAACTAAGACACCCTATATACAGCCAGTCACAATGAAGCATAAAAGTCTGTTAGCTGCACCCAGAAAAAGAGATGGTGCCCTTAGCTTCTGCATAGACTAAATGACTATACCCACCGTGGGACCTATCCCAGAGTTGAGAAAACCTTGACAACAATCTGTAAGGAAGGGTCCTTCACCATCTTGAATCAACCCAGTGGCAACTAAAAGGCGCCCGTGAAGGACTGTATGTAAAAAGATGTCCGTAATTGCCACATTTAAATTGACCTCAAAGTCAACGGAGTGTTGGACGTCCAATGCATACAATGTATTAAATGTTGGACTTTGTCTGCGCGGACATCAAAGTAATGATCAGGACAATTATTCACGGACGTTTTGCAAACAACGGATGTAATATTTTAGTTGTTCACACAAACAAAGAAAGTTTCATCCAAAGTATTAAAAAATTTCAATATACAAAGTTTTTACAGGATTAGAAAAACACAGCTGCTTTCTGCCAGCGCCCCACTTGTCCATGGATGTTTCCAGTATTGCAGTACAGAACTACTAAGGCCAGGCTCACGCTGTGTTTTTTTTTTCTGTCCGTTTGACAAATCCGTTTAATGGAAAAAATTTATGAAAAAACGGATGCATTTGTGTGCATCCGTATTAACACTGACTTCCACTATAAAAAAATTCAAAAAAAAAAAAGGAACAAAACGCATCGTTTTTGGTGTACACAAAAATGTGCTCAACCGTTTTTTTTTCCATTTTTTTGGTCTTTTTATTTTATTTTTTTAGGGAGTCAACTGAAAAATGGATCAAAACAGATGCACAAAAATGCATCTGTTTTTTCATCGTTTTTTTTCTTTTTCTTCCATAAAACGGATCTGTTAAACAATCAGCAAAAACACAGTGTGAACCCGGCCTAACCCAGACTATGAGGGAAATTTACTAAGGAGTCTAATGTGTGCAACTATTCTAATGGGGATTGGTGTGTATTTTGTTCCAATATCTTGTAACTGATTTATTAACATGTAGCACTGCCATAGTAAATGTATCTAGGTAAAAAGTCGCAAAAAAGTCCCACAAAAAGTCGCAAAAATTGCACAAACATATTCATCTGGTACTGACCAGACGTAAGTCTGCACCAGTTTGTGTGACTTTTTAAAAAGTCGCAAATGATAAATTAGACGCTAATCCTGGATTATGCAAACTTTTGGGTAAATACTCAAAAGGCAGATTAAAAAAAAGTTGCATCTAAAAAAATTTGCCTGTCTAATACTGGTTCATAAATAGAACTTAGACCAAAAATAGGCGAAAAATCCAATTATTCACCTAAAAATAGATGCAAAACTTTTGATAAATTTCCCGCTATGTATTTTTAGTGGCTGAATTTTATCATTCTATCACAGCAAACAGAGATCTTGAAAACAGGGAAGAATTAATACTTTCATTAGATTAGAAACTTGTCACACTTTGGAATACAGATTGATAAAATATGGGCTAATAATAGGATTCTTTTTATACAATAATGAGCACAGTCTTTGTTTAATATCTTCCAGGGCAGCGACATCTCCATTTCCTTTTGCAGTTTGTGGCGGAAGAATTCCAGCTGGCCTTCTGGTTCCCCACCACTAGATGGCGACAATGTCACAGTAGAGAGAGGCCGGACCCTTTTGCTCGACAGTGGCACCAGTCTTCTCAACCTGCTTCATATCAAAGGTTTTTCTTTCTTCTTTTTTTTTTTTTTTTGTATTTCTTCGCTTTAAGAAGGAACCTTTTGAGGCTCCGTGTACTGATCCTATTCTGAGGATTTTCACAAGATACAGCTGCTGTTTCTTTAGCATCACTAGATAGCTCGCCCTGTTTATGAATAATATTGGTTTGAGGTGATTGATAATACTCCCATGCCGCAGATTAAAAATTCACTTTCTCTGCTTGAAAAATATGATTATTTGCCCTAAAAGTAAATAATTTACACAGGCGTAATGCAAATTGCATTAAGGAATAGGAGGTGAGGTGAGGATTGGCGTCTTCGTAAGCGATCATTGTCCTCGGCGCCTGGATGCGAGAGGAGAGATCATTCCTTCACTGGTATTACACTTACACTCTTAACCCTTTCCTGCAACACAAGGTACATGTACAGCCGACACCTACTGACCCTATCTGTCACTCCCTTGGCACCCCCCATATACGGAGGTTAGTGGGACAAGTCTAATATATCATCTCAGTTATGGTGTTGGGTAGTATCAGGTATTGATCATTTACATATAGGGGGAGATTTATCAAACATGGTGTAAAGTGACACTGGCCCAGTTGCCCCTAGCAACCAATCAGATTCCAACTTTCATTTTTCAAAGAGTCTTTGAGGAATGAAAGGTGGAATCTGATTGGTTGCTAGTGGCAACTGAGCGAGTTTTACTTTACACCATGTTTGATAAATCTCCCCCTATAAAGTGTCATGGGGCATAGCCGGTCTTAAATAAAGCCCCATCCTTATACCTAATGCCAGATTTACTTACAGGCGCATACCTCTTAGTACATCCAGCGGACGTGGGCTTACCGCTTGGCAGGTGCAGAGACCTACACCTGCTTCAGGCCTGCTAGCACAGTGCCACAGTGCCTCCATAAGGCTAGGACTACACGGCCATTCCTGGTGGCATAACCAGCAACCACCAGGAAGCACAACTCTTACACTCGTTGTGAATAGTGGTGAGGATTGCTATTCCACACAATTCATCCATCATGGCCGCTTGTAGGGCACAACCACGTTCACTTGAATGAGTGGCAGAGTTGCGTGACAGGCACCATACCAGGAATTGCTGTGTAACTCTAACCTAGTATTAACAGTGACAGAGCTCCTATAATCATGATAGCTACCGTGACACCTTAGCAGTGACAGGCACAGTGCCCCCAATCAGTGACAGCCACGGTGCCTCATTATATTCACAGCTACAGTGCCCCCAATCAGTGACAGCCACAGTGCCTCATAATATTCACAGCTACAGTGCTCCCAATCAGTGACAGCCACCATGCCCCCAATCAGTGACAGCCACGGTGCCCATAACAGTGACAGCCACAGTGCCCCCAAATAGTGACAGCCTCATAATAGTCACAGCTACAGACAGTGCCCCCAAACAGTGACAGCCACAGTGCTCCCATAATAGTGACAGCCACAAAGGCACTCTAACAGTGACAGCCACAGTGCCTCCAATCTGTTGTCAGGTACATTGCCCTCAATCAGTGACAGTAAGAGAACACCTTTATTTGTAATGGCTACAATACCACTATAACAGGGACATCCCCAGTCTAACAATAGTGGCGACCACAGTGCCCCCCTAACAGTGACAGACACAGTACCCCCCTAACAGTGACAGGCACAGTGCCCCCTTACAGTGACAGACACAGTACCCCCCTAACAGTTACAGGCACAGTGCCCCCTAACAGTGACAGACACAGTACCTCGCTAACAGTGACAGGCACAGTGCCCCCTAACAGTGACAGACACAGTACCTCCCTAACAGTGACAGGCACAGTGCCCCCTAACAGTAACAGGCACAGTGCCCCCTAACAGTGACAGACACAGTACCTCCCTAACAGTGACAGACACAGTACCTCCCTAACAGTGACAGACACAGTACCTCGCTAACAGTGACAGGCACAGTGCCCCCTAACAGTGACAGACACAGTACCTCCCTAACAGTGACAGGCACAGTGCCTCCCTAACAGTGACAGACGCAGTACCCCTATGACCTATGGCTTCCAGGGTTCTCCCGCAATAGTGGCAGCCATGGTACTCCTATTACTGTGACATAATAGCCATCAAAGAAATAGTGTATATAGCGGTTTTGGATACACAGTGCCCCCATAATAGTGAAACCCAAAAAGATGGAAAAAAGCCCATACAGGACAATCTTTATTATAACACAATTAATATAGACAAACAATAGAGATACAAAAAAAAAACAAGCCATCCCATACAATAATTAAAACCACAATATTCCTTAATTTTCACATAACCTGGTTGTCATAGAACAGTACTGCAGCATCGGATTATATCACCTCTGTGGTGACTCGTGCAGGAAGAACTCCCCACGCATTTCACTGTTCAAGTCGCCTTCATCAGGAGTGAGTCACTTGATGTTTGCCCACTGGTGATATAATTTGATACCACATTAATGTTATATGACAAACAGATGATATATGAATAGATGTTTTTAGGTGGTTCTAATCTTTTGTATGAAACCCTTTGTGCGGGATGACTCTTTTTTTTGGCGGGGGGGGGGGCGAGGGGCGACTATATAATTGTACGTCTATCTTTATCATGTTGTAAAATGCTTTTTTTTTTCCTCCATGCATATGAGGCCCATTTGTGACATCCACAGTGCCCCCATATGTGACATCCACAGTGCCCCCATATGTGACATCCACAGTGCCCCCATATGTGACATCCACAGTGCCCCCATATGTGACATCCACAGTGCCCCCATATGTGACATCCACAGTGCCCCCATATGTGACATCCACAGTGCCCCCATATGTGACATCCACAGTGCCCCCATATGTGACATCCACGGTGCCCCCATATGTGACATGCACAGGACTGCAGACTTTGTGTCTTTGTGCGTCTGCTATTGCTAAGTGGGGGTCTCAGATCTGGCAATGAAGGTTTGCCACTACCATGAATATTAATATTGGTAACTATTTCTGTTGGCCACTGTATGGAGGAGTTATCTAAGCAATCTATCTGTCTGTCTGTCTGTCTGTCTGTCTGTCTGTCTGTCTATCTATCTATCTATCTATCTATCTTTTTCATATCTATCTATCTGATAGATATGAGAAAGATGGATAGATGGATAGAGAGATAGATAGATAGATGATAGATAGATAGATAGATAGATGATAGATAGATAGATAGATACAGTAGAGATGATATGGTTTAGATGCTAACTGATGGAAAAGTCTTGCTCTGTGTCTCCAATTTTAACAATAATGAAAAGGAATATTCCATGCAGCACTCAAACATGTAGTAGAGGATCAAACTACATGTATTCTATCAAACATGAACAAGATAAGGCAATGTTTGCTTTAGAAATGTTGTGTGACAGAACCGGAATGATGCCATGCTCTGTTCACATTTGATAAGATTAACTCACTTTATTGATCTTCTACTTATTAATATGATATGGTTGAATCTCCCTTTTTACCATTGTTGTAGATAGATACAGATAGATAGATAGATAGATAGATAGATAAGAGATAGATAGATAGATAGATAAGAGATAGATAGATAGATAGATAGATAGATAGATAGATAGATAGATAAGAGATAGATAGATAGATAGATAAATAGATAGATAGATAGGAGATAGATAGATAGATAGATAGATAGATAGATAAGAGATAGATAGATAGATAGATAGATAGATAGATAGATAGATAGGAGATAGATAGAGATAGGAGATAGATGGATAGATACTGTAGATAGGAGATAGAAAGAAAGATGATAGTTAGATAAGAGATAGATAGAACATAGATAGAGACATTTAAGAGAATAGAATAGACATTATTATTTCTAATTATATTTGAAGCCCAGTGAATGGTGAGCTAGTTTGCTGAATTGGTAAAAAATGAATTTGGTAAAAAACACATGTATCAAAATTCAACAATTTACTTTAGACTGATATAAACATTTCTTTTCAAATCAATTAAATAAATTAAGACAGTAGTTTGCATCAATAGTACAATAATGATTGATGATAAATAAAGTGGTAAAGTAAATAAACAATGCAAAAGTACAACTAATAGAAATAATAAAGTTTATATACTTGCTGCAAATGATATCATCATTTAATTACAACAACAACAACAACTACAATAATAATAATAATAATAACAACAACAATCATAAAAATAATTACATAGTTTATAATACTAATACAGACTCAGATTTCTTCCATACTCCACTACACATGTGCACTACCAAAAGCAGATGCAGCTGTCTCCATGCAGACATACAGATGTAAATGTATTAACTAAATGCAGCGTCATGATGAGTTTACTCCCTGAAACAATTAAATACAATCTCCTACAGTAGATTTTACAGAATACAATAAATAAAAAATAAAATGGCCAAATCTGTAATTTCTATATAGAGTTACAAGATATATATTTATTTTATTTTGCTGTGTAATGGCTATATATACGTATATAATGTATTATATAAATATACATATATATATATATATATATATATATATATATATTGATATATATTGATATACTGTATATATATATATATATATATATATATATGTATGTAGTAAAACATAATACGCTGCACATCTAATGTATTCAGCTCAAAGCTCTGGAGATGAAAACATATATCGCCATCAACAACGTCAAAGAAAAGTAAAAGGTGTTATACGGTCGAGTGATTTTATTTTATTGGAAATGGAACATACTTCCCCCTGTACAATTAATCTCTATGCCACATAGTGACTGCACACAAAGAAAATCAGGATATATAAAAAACCCTGAGTCTGTGACATAAGTCTTACATGCATATATATATATATATATATATATATATATATATATATATATATATATGTACGTATGTGTGGTAACCTGACCCGGGGATACACACGCAGAGAGAGGTATAATTTGGGAATATGTATTATTGGAGAGATGTCAGGGAGATAATGTATTTTCAATAACAGGCATCACAAAGGACAGGGCCGGGGCAGGGACTCATTCACACTTTCTTGCGCTGCTTTGTGATGAATTGTTAAAAGTATCATTCAATATTATAGCAAGTAATGCGTGTCCCCCCCAATATATTACCGCCACCATAACCCATTTACAGCTATATTGTCCAGCAACGATTTATAATCCCAACAACTCAGCTCATGCGTTCAGCTTCCCCGGCTCTTCTGTCTTCTTGCTGATGTTGTAAGCTTTTGTCTAATTTCAGCCGGATTCAGCCCTGAGGTGTTTTTGATTTATTCAGCAGTTTAATGGTTAAGAGAAGCAGACACCAGAGCTCTGTGGGAAAATTCTGGTTTTAATTGCATTGCCCCCCCCACCACCACCACCGTAAACGCCCACATTCAGGTAAAAATACATCATGTCTAAAAATAAGCTTTCAAATTTTATTTTAAAATGTAAAATTTTTCAAAAAAAAATTTAAATGTTTTTTTTTGCATAAATTTATAAAAACAAATGCAAAAAATTAGAAAAAATGTTTTAAAAATTATAGATTTATATTATACATACTAATATTTATATTTTTATTATTATTATTATTATTTAAAGAACATCCCATTAGTTATTAATTTAATTATATATTTTTTTCATATCAACCTAAAAATAAAGAGGATATCCAGGCTTTTAAACACATGGTCACTTTCTTCCCAAAATTGCACCTCTCCTTTCCCCAGCTTGGGTATAAGTTTTAAAGCTCAGCTTTATTGAAGTGAACAGAGTTGAATTGTAATACCACACACAACCTGAGGACAGGGGTGGCGCTGTTTTTGCAAAAAAGTGGTTGTGTTTTTTCTTATCCTGGATAAGAATAGTTCCAGAATTGTCATGTATATATGTAAATATAAGTAGCCAAAAGGGCAATTGTTATCAATGATTGACAGCTATTTGTATATTGTGCATATAAACAGCAGTCAATCACTGCGTAGTACCGCCCACTTGGCTATTTACCCAGAATAAATAGAGATTGACATAAATAATTGATAAGTTACTTATCTATCTCCTCAGTTCTGTATCATGATGGCTGCAGATTAGTCTGTATTTATAATGTGACAGGTTCACTTTAAGCAGAGAGCTATGTTTTCCTGTGTTGCCATACACATGAACGCTAGATACGGGAGAAAGCTGCTGTCACAGTCCTCTGGTCATGGTTCATGTCCCCCAAAACAAAATCAGATTCCAACAGGCACAAAACCTTCTGTCCCCCGACATCTGTCATAGGAGATTCAGAAGCCCCTCCCTCTCCTCCAACCACAGATGTTGGGGTAAAGATGGAGATGTCCGAAGTTCTTCCAGAGGAGTCTGACAGCAGCTACTGTATCTCCTTGTATAGACAGCTTAAAGGGGTATTCTGACTTAAATAAACAGAATAGGGATAAATGTGAGAATAGAGTACCAACTCGCTCCTCCATTCAAAACAAAGGAGATGGGCCCCATTGTGGAGATCTTAGATGGGCCAGCCCTCAGACCCCTGATCTCTAGAATGGGGCCCCAACTCCTTAGTTATGAATGAACAAGCGAGCTGGCACATGCTCCACCGCTTCGTCCATTCTCAGTTGGAGTTGCTGGTACCTCTGGCAGCTCCATGGACAATAAATGGAGCAGCATTATGCATGCCCACCCCCTCTTTATTCATAACAAAGAAATGGAGACTTGTTCACAAGATGGCTGGTAGTCAGACAGTCGGACATGTCACAACCTGGGCCCCCACTCAGGAAGTAACTGGGAACCAGAGTGTTAGAGTCGGGAGGTAGGTTCATGTTGTTTTGTTCAGCCACCTCCTCCCCAGCTCCTTTGAAAAATATGCTTGATGACGGACTTCCCCTTTAAGTTGGAATACCTGTTTAACATCTTCAATATCAATACCCCTCCTAAACATCACAGAGCACTTACATTGTAATTTTTTGAAAAAACGGCAAACCATCTGAACAGCCCCCCTGAGATAGATAGATAGATAGATAGATAGATAGATAGATAGATAGATACAGTGGTACCTTGGTTTAAGAGTAACTTGGATTAAGAGCATTTTGGTTTAAGAGCTCACAGTTTTTCAAAATTGTAACTTGGTTTAAGAGCATTGCTTTGGTTTAAGAGCTCCCTGTCCTGGGTGGGAGGGGGAGTGGGGGAGGGGCATGGTCTGCATAGCGGGGTCTACAGCCCTGTACTCTGACCCAGGAAGTCTCCCTTACCTTCCAAATCATAGCAGATCTTCAGGCTGGGGCTTACATCAGGGGACAGGACTGTGGGGGCTAATCTCTTCATAGCTGTAACCCCTCTCTCCCCGGACAGAGAGTGCTGCTATACTGTGCCCACATCTGCCCTGCTCATTCCTTTATTCTCCCTGCAGGCTCTGTAAGTCCTTGACAGGGGCGTAACTACCACTGTAGCAGCTATAGCGGCCCTTGGGCAAAAGAGCCTCAGCGTTCTCCTCATCCATCCTCCCACTATGCACAATCACTTGAGACACCCCTAACCTACACAAACACGCACATTACGGACTGACACACACACACATTACTGACTGACTGACACACACACACACACACACACACATTACTGACTGATAAACACACACATTACTGACTGATACACAGCACTTATAGCTCAGTCTTCTATCTCTTTCTCTCTGCCCAGCCGATCTCCACACTGTAATATTGAGGACCTGCATGTCATGTGATCAGGCCCTTCATCCCCCTCTCTCTCTCTGCAGGATGCTCACAAGTCCTGCTCTTTCTCTGTTTTTCAGCACTCATCCTGCACTACAGTGAGGGGCTGAATATTAGAACACCGGGCCCCTAGAGGCGCTGTGGGCCCCGGCAGTTGCCCGAGTAAGCCCTGTGCTGATGCCTGCCCTGCTTATAATCACACTTATTCAGCTGTTTCTCAATGTTTGTTTCATTTGTTTTGCATGTTCATTCAGAATAAAAAAAAAAGATTATTTTTGGAGTGTGGAACCAATTACCTGCATATCAGTGATTTCTTATGGGAAAATTTGCTTTGGTTTAAGAGTGAATATGGATTACAAGCGCAGTCCCAGAACGGATTATGCTCGTAATCCAAGGCACCACTATATATATATATATATATATATATATATATATATATATATATATATATATAGTAGTCAAGAAAGTAACAACTAACTCTGTCTCTCAGCATTATTAGTATTACTACACTCGATGAATTATAAGCAGAAACCACTCAGAAGTATTGCTTCTTGGCATGGAGATGGCATTTTTGCGCACCTCCATGTCTGCATGGCACAGCACATGGCAGACCAGATAAATAATTCACACGTGTGTAGAAAGGAACATCTTTTTGGCAGTAAAGAAAGCTTCTTCATTCCAGATCAGTTTTGGAGCCTCTAACTATGAATATTCTGGGATTTAAGCTGCACTCTATTAGATACACCTATATACCTGATTGTTAAAGGCAATATGGATAAGTGGATATGTGGATGTCTTAGCACTGTCGCTTCAGTAAGAGGATAGAACAGGATGAGGATTCCTATACCTTAAATGGGTTGTAATTAGAGATGAGCGAACCTCGAGCATGCTCCAGTCCATCCAAACCCGATCGTTCCGTATTTGATTAGCGGGGTCTGCTGAAGTTGGATAAAGCTCTAAGGTTGTCTGGAAAACATGGATACAGCCAATGACTATATCCATGTTTTCCACATAGCCTTAGGGCCCTATTCCACCAGACGATTTTCGTTCAGATTATCGTTAAATCATTTGAATCTAAACAATAATCGTTCGGTTGAAATGCAGTTAACGATTAACGACCGAACGAGAAATCGTTGATCGCTTTATAAGACCTTGACCTATTTTTATAGTTGCTCGTTCGCAAAACGTTCGCACATTGTTCGCATTGAATAAGACGTCGTTCGGTCGTTCGCAGTAGATACGAACTCAGTAGCGAAAAAAAAATGATCGCAAGTACGATCATAAGTAACGATTATCGTTCCATGGAAATGAGTGAACGTTTTCAGGTCTTTCGCAATAGTGGTCGTTTGAGATCTATAATCGTTAATGATTAGGAATAGGGCCCTTAGGCCTTTATCCAAGTTGAGCAGCCACCGCTAATCAAATGCTGAACAATCGGGTTCGGATGGACTCGAGCATGCTCGAGGTTCGCTCATCTCTAGTTGTAATCTAATGTGTACCATATACATATGTGTACAGGAGAACAAATGTGCTGTTTTTAATAAAGTAACCTCAATCCCTGTACTATTCTTTTCCCCCATGAAACTAATTACCTCCTGGTTTCCTTTCTGAACAGTGACCCTGCTGTTCCCATACAACAGTGCACACACTTTCCCACAATCCCCCTTGCTTGCAGACTCAGTGAAGACCAACTGCCATTACTTCTTGGTGATTGACGTTGTACTTAGCATGTCTGGCCTCTCCTTAATGGGTCGTAACCCACAGGTTATGAAAATGCGATGCCCTGGCCCCTGGGGGCCACTTCCGCAGTGCTGGTGTTATGAGCGGGCAATGATCGGGGCAGCTGCAGGGGTTATACTTGTCACGGTATAGGCCTGAGGGCGGCACAGCTGTAGGGCCGGTCTGTGGAATCTGCGGGTGATGATGGGCATGCGATTCTTCGCTGCACTTAGTCAGGGCACCAGTTAGTGGACACCAATGCCAGGGTTCAGTAACAGCGGTTTTATTATAGATGAGGTAACTAGTAGCAACAGTTCTGTCCGGATGCAACCGGGTATATAGCAGGCTTTGACAAATAAGGCAGGAGTGGTGCTGCATAGGCTGTGAGAATACGTGCCGGATGATGGGAGTAGGAATATGAGAGAAATAGCGTTGCTGGGTGGATTAGCTTGAGAATAATACTTGCTGTGAATCCTTGCAGCGATGAGGAGAGATAACGGAATGACACCCAGATGAGAGAAAAGAATCCGGTCACTTGAGCAGGCAGAAACAGCCGAAGACTGGAATATAGCAGCAGACTTAGTCACTCTTCTGTGGGAGAGGATAGAACCACACAACCTCCTTGCTTGGAAGCAGGGGGAAGACTAACTTGTTAGGAGGAAGTGGGAGGTCACATGGTTGCTCCTGGCCAGAGCTAGTCGGCCATTGGAGGAACCATGGTTACAGGTCATGTGATCAACAGCCTTGCATACCACTGTACACTGTAATAATACACAGGAATACATGAGAATACACATGAAAATGCACAATACCAGAGAATACTAGGGGAAAACCAGCAGCAGTTGCAGTGCAAACACTTACCAGAACAGGCATTGACACAGCAATAGAAATGGCCATAATAGGAGTAGTAGTCTGCATGTTCTGGGACACTGCATACCTCCCTAGCAAATTTGAGCCGACCTCGGCGAATCTAGAAGGCAGCAAACATGAATAGACTGGACAATCAAACAACAGGAATGAATGATGAGAGTGAGTGTGATGAGGTGTGTGTTTCCCACGCCCAAGGCACAGGTGAGAAGAGAGAGAATGAGAAACCCTAGTGGCAGGACTTCACCTAGGGGTGCCTAACGTACTCTGGCGACCAGGTAGCTAGTGCGTGAACCATCTGACGTGTAAGCCAGGACAACTTAACTGCTGGCGGGGGACCCTCAATATTCCAGCCAGTTAGACAGTAGGTTTTCTGTTAAATGTGTTACCCTACTGGAGGAGAACGTGAAGACCTGTGTACTACCTTGACGTGTCTGAGTAGTGTCTTGGATACCTGGAAGAGAAAAGAACAAAATAATAAAAGCAAACATACATGGGGAGCTCCCTTTCATACCACTCAATCACACACACAAGCACTCCACAGGCCAAACACACGAAAAGATATCCAAAGTGCGATATGTATGGACCAGTGTGAAGGTTAGGTATGACTATGTGTGATAACTACTGTGTTGGGACAAGACAGAGGTGAACAAATACTGGAAACAAAAGGAAAGGAACACAACAGACAACAAATACTGCGAGGTCTTGAGGAGAACTGGCTCACATGAATCTGAATGAAACCTGAGAGAAATCTGAATGAAAATCTGAGGAAAATCTGCATACGAACTGGCTCAACTAAATCTTTCCAGCTATAGATATGATAATAATACACAATAATGAGACTGGATGGGAAAATACACTCCTACATAAACTGGACTTTCTCTGAGGTATATGTAAACTGACTTCTCTTACTCAGAGGAGGAGCTATCTGACTTAGACACTGGAAAATATACTGTTTTACAAAAGAGGCGCTCTACTCTGAGGCAATCTATGTAACCTCTTGCTTACTCAGAGGAGGAAATACAAAGACTCTGATAACACTGGAATGCAATAGTAGGAAAATTGCAATAATGAAATAAGTGCAATAATACCCTGTGTGGAACACACAATCACAGGAAAGTGCATAAGGAGGAATGGGTTAAGTGTCTCTGTTAGGTAGAGTCTCTTTTAGGCAATTAGACATCGTCCATGTAAAAGGCTCTGGGACAGGCACTAGAGAACCTTTTGTTATTGTAAGTGTCCATCAGCTCATGGCTGGTTAGTACAGGGAACTTGGTCAGGAGGACCAGGCACGAACCTTAAACGTTGCAGGAACTGGAACAAAACAGTTAGACAACAAAAACAGTTTAAGGGCTCTAATCTCTGTAAGGATACTTAGCAGAAATGTCCTGGAGGACCCTGAGTAGGCTTCTTCTTTTTCTTCTTCCACGGATAGCGATAGCGTGAAGGGCCTGGAGCAGAAGCATCACTGGATGCCGTAGTGACTACAATGCTGGGCGTCACCATGGTGATAGGAGAGATGATGGGGGCCACATGATAGGTGACGGTCGTGATAGAAGAGGTAGCCTTAGCCACAGCAGTGGGGGCAGTAGAGGGGACTGCGGTAGTAGACGGGCCCGCTGTAGTGGAAGCTGCAGGAGTAGCGCTAGGCATAGCGGTGGCAGCTGTAGTGGCAGGCGACAGGGCAGCGAGGGCCTGCTGAATGTCCTCGATCAGCTGCATAATCTTAGGCCCCGGCCCGAGCATCCATTGTGGCAGGGGCGGCGAATCACGCCCTGGAGGTTGCCACAGACCTGGGGATATGAAGGCCTTAGCAGAGTTCTCCCCTTTAGGGCCAGGGACTGAGGACAACAGAGTCGGTCCACTTACAATATGTTCGCTGTCCGGTGATGAGGACCCTCCGGTACAAGAAGCGAGGTCAGCGGTGCTGGAGTGACCGGGTCCCGGAGAAATGCTGGTCTCAGGTATGGGCCCCTCATTCTGATCAGCAGAGGCCGGGATGAAGGCCCGGCGAAGACTTCCGTCGTCCGATGGGGCAGCGGCCCAGCTGGTGTCGCTGTAGGATGGGAGCGGTGCTAGCAGGCAGGCAGGATTGCTCTCCGGCAGCTCCGGCATCACTGGTGCTGCGGCTGCAGGCAAACGGGGTATGGCGCAGCCAGAAATTGAAGAAGACGGCGGCCATCTTGTGTACAGTTTAGGGCCCGAAACACTTCAATCAACCCCATAACAATCAGCAAAGTCTCTAGGGGGTTTCAGTACAGTTCTGGGGGCACTGACAGTTGGCACAACACAGTCTGTATCCTGTTCGTGACGCCAAAAATGCGATGCCCTGGCCCCTGGGGGCCACTTCCGCAGTGCTGGTGTTATGAGCGGGCAATGATCGGGGCAGCTGCAGGGGTTATACTTGTCACGGTATAGGCCTGAGGGCGGCACAGCTGTAGGGCCGGTCTGTGGAATCTGCGGGTGATGATGGGCATGCGATTCTTCGCTGCACTTAGTCAGGGCACCAGTTAGTGGACACCAATGCCAGGGTTCAGTAACAGCGGTTTTATTATAGATGAGGTAACTAGTAGCAACAGTTCTGTCCGGATGCAACCGGGTATATAGCAGGCTTTGACAAATAAGGCAGGAGTGGTGCTGCATAGGCTGTGAGAATACGTGCCGGATGATGGGAGTAGGAATATGAGAGAAATAGCGTTGCTGGGTGGATTAGCTTGAGAATAATACTTGCTGTGAATCCTTGCAGCGATGAGGAGAGATAACGGAATGACACCCAGATGAGAGAAAAGAATCCGGTCACTTGAGCAGGCAGAAACAGCCGAAGACTGGAATATAGCAGCAGACTTAGTCACTCTTCTGTGGGAGAGGATAGAACCACACAACCTCCTTGCTTGGAAGCAGGGGGAAGACTAACTTGTTAGGAGGAAGTGGGAGGTCACATGGTTGCTCCTGGCCAGAGCTAGTCGGCCATTGGAGGAACCATGGTTACAGGTCATGTGATCAACAGCCTTGCATACCACTGTACACTGTAATAATACACAGGAATACATGAGAATACACATGAAAATGCACAATACCAGAGAATACTAGGGGAAAACCAGCAGCAGTTGCAGTGCAAACACTTACCAGAACAGGCATTGACACAGCAATAGAAATGGCCATAATAGGAGTAGTAGTCTGCATGTTCTGGGACACTGCAAAAACAATACAGGTACATGTGGGGATTAGTAAGTCTATGGGGGAGATTTATCAAACATGGTGTGAAGTGAAACTGGCCCAGTTGCCCCTAGCAACCAATCAGATTCCACCTTTCATTCCTCACAGACTCTTTGGAAAATGAAAGGTGGAATCTGATTGGTTGCTAGGGGCAACTGAGCCAGTTTCACTTTACACCATGCTTGATAAATCTCCCCCATATCTCTATAACAGAACAGTTTCAGAAATGTTTCTATGTTGGAAATATGTTTAATTTCATATAATGCTTTAGAGTAGACCTAGCAACGAATAAAAAACTTTAACTCACCTGTCACCTGTAAAAGCGACACTCTGCTTGGAACGCGTCCACTTTAATCTATGTTCCTGTAAATGTTTTTCTGAAGAGCCAAATAAAAGTTATTGCACGTTCAAGTCAAGCGCTGGATCTCTCCAATTTATCAGCTTAGACCTCATTTTCTTAAAGGGGTTGTCCAGAGAAAATATTCTTCTTTCAAATCAACTGGTTTCAGAAAGTTATATAGATTATATAGATTTATAATGAACTTCTATTTAAAAATCTCAAGTCTTTCCATACTTATCAGGTGCTGTATGTCCTGCAGGAAGTGGTGTATTCTTTAAAGTCTGACACAGTGCTCTCTGCTGCCACCTCTGTCCGAGACAGGAAATGCCCAGAGTAGTAGAGGTTTTCTATGGGGACTACTGCTCACAGACAGAGGTGGCAGCAAAGAGCACTGTGTCAAAGGGAAAGGAAACAATATTTCCTCCATGACATACAGCAGCTTATAAGTACTGGAAGACTTGAGATTTTTTTACTAGAAGTAAATTACAAATCTGTATAACTTTCTGAAACCAGTTGATTTGAACGAAAAAAGATTTTTACTAGAGTAACCCCTTTAATGGCACAACCCCTTTGCGGTGGAATTGGTAATTGTTATGGCATTGGTTAGGTGAGGCTGCGGAGACTCTGTTCTTTTCTCTAAATGTCTGCAAAGAAGTATGGGCTTTTCTTGTTGGATTGCCTGTTCCATTATTCAGGATATTCACAGATTGGCATTGGTGGCAATCATGCAAAAAGAAGTGGTAGTGTAAGGAACAGAGCCAAGGGCCTACACCAGGAGAGGATGCCACAAACCACAAGTCACAGATGTGGCTTGTGATATAACTATTATAATACTGTCCCCTATGTACAAGAATATAACTACTATAATACTGTCCCCTATGTACAAGAATATAACTACTATAATACTGCTCCTATATACAAGAATATAACTACTATAATACTGCTTCTATATACAAGAATATAACTACTATAATACTGCTCCTATATACAAGTATATAACTACTATAATACTGCTCCTATATACAGGAATATAACTACTATAATACTGCTCCTATATACAAGAATATAACTACTATAATACTGCTCCTATATACAAGAATATAACTACTATAATACTGCTCCCTGTATACAGGAATATAACTACTATAATACTGCTCCTATATACAAGAATATAACTACTATAATACTGCTCCCTGTATACAGGAATATAACTACTATAATACTGCTCCTATATACAAGAATATAACTACTATAATACTGCTCCAGTGTACAAGAATATAACTACTATAGTACTGCTCCTATATACAAGAATATAACTACTATAATACTGCTCCTATATACAAGAATATAACTACTATAATACTGCTCCTATATACAGGAATATAACTACTATAATACTGCTCCTATATACAAGAATATAACTACTATAATACTGTTCCCTGTATACAGGAATATAACTACTATAATACTGCTCCTATATACAAGAATATAACTACTATAATACTGCTCCAGTGTACAAGAATATAACTACTATAGTACTGCTCCTATATACAAGAATATAACTACTATAATACTGCTCCTATATACAAGAATATAACTACTATAATACTGCTCCTATATACAGGAATATAATTACTTTATAACTCTCTGAACAGCTAGCACTCCTTTATAAGACCCACATGACCAAAATGAGCAGGATATGTCTGTGCTCACATGTCTGGACCCTATGTCTTCCCCATTCTGTGAGAGCAGCAATGGTAAGTGTAATACCATATCCATACTTGTGTCGTTTGGGGGCAGCCTTCCCCGCCGGTGGTGCTGGCTGGGTTTTGGTGGGGCTTTTTGGGTCTGGTCCTGTGACATTGGGGTTGCAGGGCCGTTCCATGGCCTCCCTTTCCTGCATGTGCACGCTTTGCGGGGTTGGCGGTCGCTGACCGACACGGTGTGGAGTTAGCATAGGGACCCGTGTGGACCAGAGGACCTGGTACACGGGGTAATATGGCTTGATCAATTCATATACAGACACTCTGGTGTTGATTTTTAATATAGGCCTAGCGTCATTAGTATCAGCCATAGATGGGATGTACAGCCGTTCCATTCTCTCCAGTTCGTGTATAACTACTATAATACTGCTCATATATACAAGAATATAACTACTATAATACTGCTCCTATATACAAGAATATAACTGCTATAATACTGCTCCTATATACATGAATATAACTACTATAATACTGCTCCTATATACAAGAATATAACTACTATAATACTGCCTCCTATGTGCAAGAATATAACTACTATAATACTGTCCCCTATGTACAAGAATATAACTACTATAATACGTATGGTGAGAGTTCCGGCCGGCACTAACTACAAGGTACACCCAATGTGGGAAACCCGGGACTGGAGTATATAGCACACAGACTGTATCCAAACCGTGGAGCGGCGGTGCAGAGACAAAAAAGGCAGGATAAATGAACAAGGATCAAGAAACAGAGTCTCGCACTCACCGAACTGAAGATGCAAGTGGTTTATTTCCGATACATCAGAGTAGGCTAGGCGGGGAGAGGGGAGATGGTGAAGCAGGTGTGTTCAGCAGGAGCAACAAAATGTTTCACGCCTACAGAGGCGCTTCGTCGGGCTAGGAACGCCCTGTAAGTGCTGGGGAGGTGCTTAAATAGCAATGCAGGTAACAATAAAGTTGTTGAAAGACAATCAATAAAGTTGTTACAAAGGACAAGAAAAAAAAAAAAAAAAAAAAAAAACATCAATAAAGTTGTTACAAAAGACAAGAATAAAAAACCTACAACAAAAGCAAATAGACATAGCGGTCAGTTATAACAAAGTATTTAGATCGTTCCTCTCGTTCAGGCCACTTGGCCCGGTAGCATCTAAGCGTAGAATCCATCGGGTTTCTCGCTTGAGGAGAAGTTTTAGTCTATCCTCTCCATTGCTGGGGGGATCTATACGTTCTAGACCTATGAACCGTAATGATTTAGTGTCACTATTATGAGCAGTACGTATATGATCGATCAACCTGGGGACACCCTTACCCGTGCGGACAGAATACTGATGTTCTTTAAAACGTGTCCACAACGGACGTTTAGTTTTACCGACATAGTATCTGCCGCAAGGGCAAAGGATGGCATAGACGACGTGGGTCGTTCTGCAGGTTATAAAGTCGCGGACAAAACACTCTCTGCCTCCAAGGTTGACATAGGCTTTGTTCAATAATTGGGGGCAGTAATGACAAGTGCCACATCGCTTGTTGCCTTCCGGCAGGTTGCGATCTAGCCAGTTCCTATTCGGAGTGGCGCGATTCTCAGTCAGGGAGTCGGCTATGGTGATGTTCTTTCTGAAAGTGATAAGTGGCTTCCGGTCAACTACCTCTCTAAGGTCACTATCATGCTGTAACAAAAACCAGTGTCTTTTAATAATGTTGGTCACCATATCATTTTGGTTGCTGTTCTGTAGCGCAAAAGTGAATCTTTTATTGCTAGGGTCGAAGACCTTCTTGGATTGTCTGTGGGATTTATCAGACAAGAGGGAGGTTCTGGGAAGAGTATTAGCCCTAGCGTGTGCCTCTTCTAGGAGGTGAGCTGGATAGCCTCTATTGAGCAAGCGGGCCTTGAGGTTGGTAGCTTGCAGCTGAAAACCTTCTTCAGTACTGTTGATGCGTTTCAAACGCAGCATCTGACTGAAGGGTATTGACCTTTTAGTCTGCAAAGGATGGGAGCTGTTAAAATGTAACAAAGAATTTACGGCAGTTTTTTTACGGAAAACAGTGGTAGTAAGACCCTGGGGCGAGGCTTCAACTAAAACGTCAAGGAACTCAAGTGTATGGCCTCCAAAACAAAATGTAAAAAACATATTACGTGAGTTGTGATCATTCAGAAAAGAAACAAAACCCTGAAATTCCTCTTTGGTGCCATTCCAAACAACAAAAATATCGTCCACATAACGGTGGAAAGAAACGATACCCGTGATGTAAGGATTGCATGGAGCAAAAACTAAATCCATTTCCAGTTGTGCCAGGAAGAGATTGGCATACGTACAGGAGACCGGCGTGCCCATAGCGGTGCCGGTCTCCTGACGGTACCAATCTCCTCTGTAGGTAAAACAGTTGTTCCTCAACACAAATAACAAAGCGTCCCGTACAAAATTACGAAAGTTTAAAGGCTTGTCAAGGCGACCGAGGATGCAATCGACAGCCTCCACACCCGCATCATGGGGGATGCGGGTGTAGAGGCTCTCTACATCCACGGAGGCCAAGGCGAACTCGGGTTGCCAGTGGACATCGGCCAAAACCTGCAGGAAACTATTAGTATCTTTGAGATATGTGACAAAACATTGCAAAATAGGGCGAAGTGCCCAATCTAAGTACTGTGAGAGACCCTCGGTCACTGAGCCGACCGCCGAGACGATAGGACGACCCGGCGGGCGGCTCAGCGACTTATGGATCTTGGGGAGCAGATACCATTTGGGGGAACGGGGGGACTCGGGGATGAGCCGCTCGGCCGTTTTACGGTCTATGGCACCAGTCTGCACATGGGTGTGCAGCAGGGAGCGCAGCTGCTCCTTGATCGAGACTGTGGGGTCTCTACTCAGTCTACTATAAGTAGTAGTGTCCTGCAATTGTCGTGTTGCCTCTAGATGGTAATCTTCCTGGGTCATTATGACGGCAGCGCCGCCTTTGTCCGCACGGCGGACCAACAAATCGGGCCTGGATTTAAGCCACTTCAAGGCTCGATGTTCACGGTCTGTCAAGTTGGAGGAAGGTGCCGGGTAGGAGAGTGCCTTGACATCTCTCAGGACAGCCTTGTGGAACAAATCCAATGGGCTCCCTGGGGTAACTTGGGGCGAAAAAGTGGAGGGGTTTCCCCCAGTAAAAGGGGTATCTGTGGATACCGAGACAGGGGTCATATCAACTTCAGTGGTACTGTTCGCCATGGAAATGAGGTCTGCAAGGCATCCTTGTTCACGGGTATCGAAGGTGGTTGGAGGAAAAAACCCCAGTGGACCGATGTGGTACTGTATATCAGAGACGCTGCTGGTGGGGTTTGTTTTTTTCTGCGTGGCGAAGAATTTATGGAGGTTCATCTTGCGTATTGCTTTATGTAAATCGCCTTCGAAGGTTGTGATGGAAAATTTTTCATTTATGCCATAATTAAGTCCTTTGTTGAGCAAAGAATCGCATCCGTCCGGGAGGGTGACGTTTGTCAAATTGACCACCATTGGAGGGTCTACTATCGCCGCCATGAGACCTGTTTTCTCTTCAGTGGGCCCCGATTGGGGCCGTCTCCTCTTCTTCCCACCCCTGCGGGTCGGCCGCCTAAAGGGGCTGACGTTTGGGGATAATTCGGCCCACTGTCAGACTGACTGGACTCGGAATCAGTTGTCCAGAAATCAGGTGTTCTCCTGGTTGATTTAGGCTTCTTTCTGCCTTTTGTGTTCCAGTCAAAAATTCTCCCCTGGTCATAATCGGCTTTATCTCTCACGAACTTTTCCCTTTTCCGATCTTTAATGTCTGTTTGAAGAGTAACTAAACGCTTCTCTAGCTTATTCAGAAAAACCGTAGACTCGTTATCGGGGAGTCTTGTCCGGTATTCCGTTTTGCTTTTTAGTAACTCTGTGGTGATCCGTTCATATTCGATTTGGCTTTTTTTCAGCACGATTTTAGTGAGGTTTAGAGCGTGCAGATGATGCGCCTCTTGCCATTCTCTCAAAAACGCCTCGTCGTCCTGGTATTGGGAAGGCGACTTGTAAGTGCGGAGTCCACGAGGGACTCGATTACTTTCCACGTAAGACTGCAGGGAGTTCACAGTCCAGAAAGACTTGATTTCCTTTTCAGCTAAGGAACTGATCCGGTTTTCCAAGGACTTAAGTCCAATGACCTGCACCTCCTCCTTGCTGTTACAGGAGGTGAAGAACACACCTGCACCCACTCTCCCTGCGCTTAAAGCCTCTGTAGGTGCTGAAGCTCCTATGTCCATGCTGGGGTCCTGGTGTCCATCTGGTTGTGCCTGGGTCGGTGGAGGAAAAGACATAATGGTATACGTATGGTGAGAGTTCCGGCCGGCACTAACTACAAGGTACACCCAATGTGGGAAACCCGGGACTGGAGTATATAGCACACAGACTGTATCCAAACCGTGGAGCGGCGGTGCAGAGACAAAAAAGGCAGGATAAATGAACAAGGATCAAGAAACAGAGTCTCGCACTCACCGGACTGAAGATGCAAGTGGTTTATTTCCGATACATCAGAGTAGGCTAGGCGGGGAGAGGGGAGATGGTGAAGCAGGTGTGTTCAGCAGGAGCAACAAAATGTTTCACGCCTACAGAGGCGCTTCGTCGGGCTAGGAACGCCCTGTAAGTGCTGGGGAGGTGCTTAAATAGCAATGCAGGTAACAATAAAGTTGTTAAAAGACAATCAATAAAGTTGTTACAAAGGACAAGAAAAAAAAAAAAAAAAACATCAATAAAGTTGTTACAAAAGACAAGAATAAAAAACCTACAACAAAAGCAAATAGACATAGCGGTCAGTTATAACAAAGTATTTAGATCGTTCCTCTCGTTCAGGCCACTTGGCCCGGTAGCATCTAAGCGTAGAATCCATCGGGTTTCTCGCTTGAGGAGAAGTTTTGAAGATTGGGCACTTCGCCCTATTTTGCAATGTTTTGTCACATATCTCAAAGATACTAATAGTTTCCTGCAGGTTTTGGCCGATGTCCACTGGCAACCCGAGTTCGCCTTGGCCTCCGTGGATGTAGAGAGCCTCTACACCCGCATCCCCCATGATGCGGGTGTGGAGGCTGTCGATTGCATCCTCGGTCGCCTTGACAAGCCTTTAAACTTTCGTAATTTTGTACGGGACGCTTTGTTATTTGTGTTGAGGAACAACTGTTTTACCTACAGAGGAGATTGGTACCGTCAGGAGACCGGCACCGCTATGGGCACGCCGGTCTCCTGTACGTATGCCAATCTCTTCCTGGCACAACTGGAAATGGATTTAGTTTTTGCTCCATGCAATCCTTACATCACGGGTATCGTTTCTTTCCACCGTTATGTGGACGATATTTTTGTTGTTTGGAATGGCACCAAAGAGGAATTTCAGGGTTTTGTTTCTTTTCTGAATGATCACAACTCACGTAATATGTTTTTTACATTTTGTTTTGGAGGCCATACACTTGAGTTCCTTGACGTTTTAGTTGAAGCCTCGCCCCAGGGTCTTACTACCACTGTTTTCCGTAAAAAAACTGCCGTAAATTCTTTGTTACATTTTAACAGCTCCCATCCTTTGCAGACTAAAAGGTCAATACCCTTCAGTCAGATGCTGCGTTTGAAACGCATCAACAGTACTGAAGAAGGTTTTCAGCTGCAAGCTACCAACCTCAAGGCCCGCTTGCTCAATAGAGGCTATCCAGCTCACCTCCTAGAAGAGGCACACGCTAGGGCTAATACTCTTCCCAGAACCTCCCTCTTGTCTGATAAATCCCACAGACAATCCAAGAAGGTCTTCGACCCTAGCAATAAAAGATTCACTTTTGCGCTACAGAACAGCAACCAAAATGATATGGTGACCAACATTATTAAAAGACACTGGTTTTTGTTACAGCATGATAGTGACCTTAGAGAGGTAGTTGACCGGAAGCCACTTATCACTTTCAGAAAGAACATCACCATAGCCGACTCCCTGACTGAGAATCGCGCCACTCCGAATAGGAACTGGCTAGATCGCAACCTGCCGGAAGGCAACAAGCGATGTGGCACTTGTCATTACTGCCCCCAATTATTGAACAAAGCCTATGTCAACCTTGGAGGCAGAGAGTGTTTTGTCCGCGACTTTATAACCTGCAGAACGACCCACGTCGTCTATGCCATCCTTTGCCCTTGCGGCAGATACTATGTCGGTAAAACTAAACGTCCGTTGTGGACACGTTTTAAAGAACATCAGTATTCTGTCCGCACGGGTAAGGGTGTCCCCAGGTTGATCGATCATATACGTACTGCTCATAATAGTGACACTAAGTCATTACGGTTCATAGGTCTAGAACGTATAGATCCCCCCAGCAATGGAGAGGATAGACTAAAACTTCTCCTCAAGCGAGAAACCCGATGGATTCTACGCTTAGATGCTACCGGGCCAAGTGGCCTGAACGAGAGGAACGATCTAAATACTTTGTTATAACTGACCGCTATGTCTATTTGCTTTTGTTGTAGGTTTTTTATTCTTGTCTTTTGTAACAACTTTATTGATGTTTTTTTTTTTTTTTTTTTTTTTCCTTGTCCTTTGTAACAACTTTATTGATTGTCTTTCAACAACTTTATTGTTACCTGCATTGCTATTTAAGCACCTCCCCAGCACTTACAGGGCGTTCCTAGCCCGACGAAGCGCCTCTGTAGGCGTGAAACATTTTGTTGCTCCTGCTGAACACACCTGCTTCACCATCTCCCCTCTCCCCGCCTAGCCTACTCTGATGTATCGGAAATAAACCACTTGCATCTTCAGTCCGGTGAGTGCGAGACTCTGTTTCTTGATCCTTGTTCATAACTACTATAATACTGTCCCCTATGTACAAGAATATAACTACTATAATACTGCCCCCATTGTAGTCTTCATCTCTCTCAGCACATAGAGACACATGTATTACCTGACCTCTATATGATTCTTAGGACATAGAAAGTCATAGGCATAGGAGTATCTGTAGTCATCCGTATTAAATATTGAAGTAGTAACAATTAAGGGAAGAATGGAAGGAGAAATAATTCAAATTAAAATGAAAACACGAGGGAATCATCCGGTGAAATCCTGGTAATAAGAGATGCGCTTACAGCACTGGCAGGTGGTGTGGGTGGATTCTTAATTTTTTATTTGCTCAGCTTTCTGTTGCTTCCATACTCAGGAAAGTGAGGAACATTTCATATCTGGATTCGATTCAAATAGCCCCCGATAATCGACTGTTCGATCGAATATTGAATCCCATTATAGTCTATGGGAGAAAAATAACCACAAATGGCATAGGCAAGGGGAAAATTACACAGCACCCACCCTTCGCCTTTTAAAAGCGAAGTTAGAGCTGTCGGGATAACTTTAAATGGCAATAGACTCTCTCTCCCCATGCTGTTTAGCCAAACAGCAGTCCTTTTATTTTATGAGGCAATGGAAAAATCTGGAATACATGGGAGCAGTAAAGTCGGACCCAGATCACCTGTGCATACAGCTGATGCATATAATAAAAGTGTCATAAACCTAGAGTTACTGTCAAAAGCTACCGGTTCACTTCACCAAGGCCAGGCACCTCGGTGACACGTATCTGTCATCTAGTATGGCAAATTGTATCTTCCCACAAGGCTCTTGAGGTGAGCCCTTTGAAAAATTAGTTTGAAGCCCATGAGGTGAGCCCTCAAAAAATTACCTTGAGGCCCATGAGGTGAGCCTTCTGAAAAATTATATGGAGGCCCATAAGGTGAGCCCTTAAAAAAATTATATGGAGACCCATAAGGTTATCCCTCAAATAAATTATATGGAGGCCCATGAAGTTAGCCCTCTAAAATTTTTTATGCAGGCCCATGAGCCTATTCCTCAAAAAAATTATACGGAGGCCCATAAGATGAGCCTTCTAAAAAATTGGAAACATGGCCCCTTAGGTGAGCCTTGATATTTTTTTTCAAAAAAGGCCAATTTCTACTGTAGTGGAGGAGTAGGAAATGACCTAGAGCTGAAACATGTGAGTTTACTTTTCGATGCTTTCAACTGGTGGAGAAGCGAAATCTGGGTCTATCCACTGGGCGTTCATTTTGATGAGCGTCAGCCGGTCAGCACTGTCAGTTGACAGGCAGCTGCGCTTATCAGTGATGATGCCCAAGGTTTCTCTAAAGACTCTTTCAGACAGAACGCTGGCGGCAGGGCAGGCCAGCACCTCCTAGTTGGTCTCCAACTTGGAGACCCAAAATGTGTAGGGTGTCAACTGATTGAGGAGGATAGGGTTGCGGTCGGCCAGGTACTCCCGCAACATCCGCCGACACTTGTCCCTCCTGTTCGTACTATGCCCTGCAGTGATGGAACTTTGGCGAGGGGGTGCCATGAATGTGTCCCATACTTTGGAGAGTGTTCCCTTTGCGGCTGTGGACCTGATGGATGTTTTCCGGCTGTAGGAGGAACTCTCTTCTCTGCCTCCAGGGATGGAAGGTGGGAATATCTCTATCATATTCTGCCGCAGTTCTCTCTGGTATTCAAGGAATCTGGTGGTCCTCTCCTCTACTGGAATGAAAGACGAGATGTTATCTTTATACCGGGGGTCCAGCATTGCGAAAACATAGTATCTTTTGCTCTCCATTATGTGGACAACACGTTTGTCCCTTGAAAAGCCATGTGTGCCAGGCTGTAAATTGGAATTACTTCACTGCCCCAACCAGAAGGATCGCTTTTTATTTCATCCTCCTTTTTCTCCTCTGCCTCCTCTTCGCCCCATCCTCAGTGGACGAATGGGACGCTCCCAACTGCTCCACTAGCCTCCTTGACAGCCTCCTCCTCATCCTTCTCTTCTTCCTCTAGGAATCGATGCTGAGAAGCTGACAGGAGTGTGGTCTGACTGTCTAGCTCCGTCATGTCTCCTCCTATCCCGGCCTCCGGTGCGTGCAAGGTATCCTCCCTGATGGCGATGAGGGATTCTTTAACAACACATAGGAGTGGGATGGTTACGCTGACTATGGTGTTGTCGCAGCTGACACTCTTGGTGGACTCCTCAAATATTTATAAGACTTTGCATAAGTCTGCCATCCATGGCCACTCATGGTTGGCAAACTGAGGGAGCTGAGTTGGAGGCACCCGTGGGTTTTGGAGCTGGTACTCCATGAGAGCTCTCTGCTGCTCACATACCCTGGACAACATATGATAAGTAGAATTCCAGCGAGTATTGATCTCGCACAAAAGCCGATGTTCGGGCAAATGCAGGCGTTGCTGAAGTTTTTTTTAACTCTAGCAGCGGCCACAGTGGACTTCCGAAAGTGGGCACACAGGCGCCGCACTTTCACCAGTAGCTCGGGCAGGTCAGGGTAGGTCTTTAAAAAACGCCAAATTAAAAACATGGAACGTGTTGGAGTTTGCCAAGCTCCAGAGCCGCCACAGGTTACGGCCATTATGGCACACGACCATGCCTGGTCCATGCTGCAGCGGCGACAGCCAAATTTCTGCCTGCTGCAAGATGGCATCCTTTCCCTCTTGGGCGCTGTGTTTTTTTTTCACCCAAGCTGATAAGCTTCAGCATGGCTGCTGGCATCTCCCCACGCTAGTGCTGCAGCGTTTCCAGCTCACCGGTAAGGTCGATGTTACGGAGGAGGAGCAGGAGGAGGAGGAGTTGTCAGAGCCTGTGCTGGGTGAGACCCGGTACCCACTTCCACAACATTCAACCACTGTGCCGTCAGGGAGGTATAGCGTCCCTGGCCGCAAGCACTTGTCCACACGTTGGTGGTCAGATGGACCTTAGTGCTAACCATGTTATGGGAAACATGTTGGTACAAGGCGGGGACAGCACACCGGGAAAAGTAGTGACGGCTAGGGACGGAATACCGAGGTGCGGCAGCCGCCATCAGGTCACGGAAGGCCTGCATCTCCACAAGCCTAAAGGGCAAAAACTCCAAGGCCATCAATTTGTAGATGTAGCAGCTTAAGGATTGGGCATAGGGGTGAGTAGAGGCGTACTTACGCCTACGCCTGGGAGATAGACAACTGATGTGAAGAGGCGCATGACGGTGCAGGCAAAGAAGATGACGCAGGCGAAAGGGAGGCTGAAGAAGGCCCCAAAGTGGCCGAAGCACAGGCAGATTGAGAGGTTTCCTGGCTGATGGTCTGGACTGTAGCGCCAGCAGACGAAACAGGGGAAGTGACAGCAGCAGCAACGCCGGGCACAGGTTCTCCTGTGTTTCTTTTTCCCACTGAGCCCAGTGCTTTGCTTCCAGGTGACGCCGCATGGGTGTGGTCGTCAAGTTGTTCTTCTTCCGCACAAACATTGTCATCTGCACAAACATTAAAAAACCTCCACACCAAAGAACTGTGTGACCTCAAGGGGGGAGCTTTGCGCGACTGGCTGCTTCTGGGAACAGCTTCGGCCCTGGTGGCTCTGGCCTGCCTCCGCTGACTCGTCTGTCCTCTACCTCTGGACATCCCTCTGCCTCTTGCCACCTTTTTAGGTGCTGCGTGGGCCTCCACACCTCCACTACTTTTCCCGCTGGACATCACCCCTGGCCAGGTGAGGTTGTTTACTTTATTGTCCAGCCCCTCCACTTCCACCTCCTTAGGCCCCGTTCTCACTGAGCAAAACTAACGGAATTCCGCGGCGGACATGTTCATTCTTCATCGCGGACAGGGCAGGAGCACGCATCTCCCATAGACTCCCACTATGAGCGGGAGGCTAACGGCATTCCGCGGCGGACAATTCCGCCGCGGAATTCCGCTAGTTTTGCTCAGTGGGAACGGGGCCTTACTCCTACTCCTACTTGTCAGCATCAGTCATCGTGACTTCAGGTTGCCGGTCCACACCACAAAATCAACTGGACGCTCCAGATTTTGTGCATCACTACAGACAAAAAACTTCAGGTAGCTCCTGGGATTCTTCAAGTAGTTGAGTCCAATTGTGGAAAGGGACCCGAAAAGAGCTCCTCAGAATGGGCAAGTGTGGGATGACTGTGTTAGGATAATTGATCAGGTTGGGAGAAAGGAAGGTCAGACTTTTGGAATGCGTGGAAGCTCTCTCTGCTATCCATTGTAAGACTTGGTCACGCTGCTCAGGCCTCAACAGTAGTGTACCCTGCCCTCTGTGCAACTGTGCTATGCAACCAGGGATGCTGGATGCACGCAATGCTGGCCGCCCCTCAGCAGCAACTGCTGTATCTCTACTCACTTGACAGTGGCTTGAGCCCCCAGCAGCATTTCCCCAGCAGCGTCCTCGTCCCCTTGCGCTAGCCTTATGCATTGTAGCCGTATGACAGTTTTTTTATGGCACACTCGCAGTATACAGCCGTATACATTTTTTCAGAATGCCAAACAGAAAAAGCCGTTCACATTCTTCATAGGACGCACAGTAGTCGTCAAATCAGTAGTACCAAGATAATAGCTTTTATGGCACACTTGCAGTATACAGCTGTATACCGTATCAGATACACTACAGCCTATTGCTGACGCTGCACTGCCTGCCTGTCTGAACGCACTCACGTCTCACAACAGCTTCTAAATCGTTGGGGGTCGTTGGGGGTCCCTTCCTACCTAACTTCACCTAAAAGCTTTTTCTCCCTGGTATACTGTCTTTCCCTCTCCAGCTCCAACCAGCAAGTGACACGAATATGAAATCCCCTATTCGTATACTCAGGAGGTCACATGCTTTAGCCAGCCAATCACAGTTAAGGAATCACAGTTAAAGTCCTGCCTATTTCTAGTGCCTGTCCCTCCTCCTGCATGTTTATTGGCTGAAAAAAGGGCCAAGAGGGTTGGGTGGGAGGGCCAATCGAATTTATACTGCGTTTTCCATCGAATATTTGAATAGTTTGAATAGTGTAGTATTTAATAGCAATAGCAATTTGATCAAATACTACTCGTTCATCACTAATCTGGATTCATTACAATTATCATTGTATACCTACAAGAGTTTGCCAAATCCTATAGTCAGTCACTATGGACTATGTAGAAGAGAGGGGACCATAGCAAGGACCACAATGGGCTCTGATTGGAGTGTGAGGTTTTGCCATACAAGACAGCTGGGGGGGGGGGGGGGTGTTTGGTATTTTCCTGGGTGTAGCAGGCCAAATTAACCCCCACCCAGGCCAGACTAATACCCCGGGGTAAAAGATAGCCTAGACCACTTTATCCCTGGGTTTAGTCTGAGCTGGGGGCATACTCTTGACTGTTATACCAGGTTTAGAATAGGGGACAAGTTTGAAAGTTTGACTTTATTTTGAATGGCGTTGCCGGTCGGCGTGTGTCCTGCAACTCCTTTCATTCTCTATGGAGTCTCAGGAGCGAGCAGAGTACAGCACAATATAGAGAATGATTGGAGCTGCAGGTCTCGCACCGACCTGCAATTTCGTTGAAAATAAAGTGGTTGGGTGCTGCTTTAGAGGCCCAGAGGTCAGATCTCCCATAATTTCACACTTGTCCCCTAACCTGTGGGCAGAGGATAAGTAATGTCGAATCATAAACCCCCTTTAAGCCATATTCATGTTCTGGCCACTATGTAGATATTGGACTAACCAGAACTAGGCCTAACTTATTCATTTCACCATAGCAGCCATGTTCTTCCTCAATAGTATGTAATCTCTTGGTTTTGCCATGTATCTCTTACCAGCAAATGTCACCTAGCCCCACTCTTAGGCACCACCTTTGGCCATTCATTGCTCCCCCATCCAACCACTTGTGAGGACACCATGGCCGTCTCATCTCCTAGCTCATCCCTCGCCTCTCATTCTTACACTACATGTTAATCCTTCCTCCAATTATCCCGCAATCTGAAAACATCTTCAGCGTTCAGCACAACAATGTATATCATAACCAACGATTCATGAAGGAATGTAATTCAGCAAGATGATCCATGTCCTTCACCAGCCCCCGCCTCCCCTCATTTAATCTTCTTCTTCACATTTAAAATCTGTTAAACAGTCCGACATTCCCTCTGTAATCCATAATCTAGTTATAGCAAGAAGACAGACGCCGCTATGATCATCTCTGGATAATTCAGATGATTTGGAGGAAACGAGAATAGGAAGAAAGAAATTGATACTGTTACAATATCCTATGGGAAAAATATAGTATACTACCGCCACTTTTGTACAGAAACATATCTACTATAATTCTGCCTCTTGTAGATAATACGCAGGGGTACGGCAGCAAGTCCTAAAACGGGATCCCTTTATAGTCTTCCAAAAATAAACTTAGAGTGCAAAAGTGGATAAAACACCAAAAAAAATCTATGACATTTCCATCCTTAAAGGGAAGCAAATCTAACCTGCTAACCAAAAAGACAAATCTAACCTGCTGATATCTCCCTATTGCGCACAGAGCTCTGAGGATGAAGGTATGTCTTTTACTCTCATCTTCAGTGCTGTTCCTGTGCTGTTTTATTGTAATCCCATTTGGAGCATTGCTAGCAACGGACGCTGTTAAACTGCCGGTGGCCGGGCTGCATTTGTGATACTCGATCACTTCTGGGTACGGGTACTGGGTGTTTTTGTACAGGTGTGCTATAGGTACCTGCTTTGGCCGGTTTACTGTCCCCAATGGTTGGGAGTGTTTAACCCCTTAAGGACAGAGCCTGAAATGGCCTTAATGACAGAGACAAATTTTATGAATATGAGCAGTGTCACTTTATTCATTAATAACTTCGGGATGCTGAGATTGTTTTTTCGTGACATATTGTACTTCACATTTCTGGAAAGTTGGAGTCGATACTCATAACGAATCTTTATGAAAAAAACCCAAATAACGTGAAAAAATTTGAAAAAATGCATTTTTCCAACTTTGAAACTTTTTTGCTTATACAGAAAGTGGTTATACCACATATATATTAAATAGCATTAGCAACATGTCTACTTTATGTTGGCGACATTTATTAAACGATCTTTATAAAAGTGTATTTGAGGGGCCTGTATGTTAGAAAGCCCCACAAAGCACCCCATTTCAGAAACTGCACCCCCCCACACTCTGCAAAAGCATATCCAGAAAGTTTTTTAACCCTTTAGGGGAGTCACAGAAATAAAAGCTAAGTGTGTAAGAAATTTGAAAATTTTAATTTTCTGTGCAGAGATTTTATTGTAATCCAATATTTTTCATAATTATAAACCTATTACCAGAGAAATGCACTCCAATATTGATTGCTCCGTTTCTGCAGTTTATAGAAATACCCCATATGTGGCCCTATTGCGCTATTTGACGCAACCACAAGCCTCAGATATAAAGGAGTGCCTAGTGAATTTCAACGCCTCCGTTATATTTGGTCATTTTTGACCATACCACTTCAGGTTGGCAGAGGCTCTGGGGTGCCAAAACCTAAAAAAGACCCCTAAAGGGACACCATTTAGAAAACTACACCCCTCAAGGAATGTAACTAGGGGTGCGGTGAGGATTTGGACCCCACAGGTGCTTCACAGATTTTCCAAACAATATGGCGTGAAAAAAGAAAAAATTATTTTTTACACTAAAACGTTGTTCTAGCCTTCAATTTTTCATTTTCTTAAAGGGATAAGAGGAAAAAAAAGACACAAAATGTGTAGCGCAGTTTCTCCCGAGTACGGAAATACCCCACATGTGGCGATAAAGCGCAATTTGGGTGCAGGGCGAGCCTCCAAAGGGAAGGAGCGCCAATTGGCTTTTGGAAGCTTAATTTCACTGGAAAGGATTTCAAGGGCCATGTCGCATTTACAGAGCCCTCGTGCTGCCAAGACACTGGAAACCCCCCACAAGTGACCCCATTCTGGAAACTACGTCCCTCAAGGACAAGGGGTTCAGTGAGCATATGGACCCCACTGGTGACGGGCAAAAATGTGGAACAATGTGACGTGAAAGGGAATATTTTCATTTTTTCACTTTCATGGCACAAATGTGCCCGTCATCAAGGGGTCAATATCCTCACTGCACCCCTTGTTAGATTCCTTGAGGGGTGTAGTTTCCATAATGGGGTCACTTGTGGGGGGTTTCAACTGTCTTGGCAACACAGGGGCCTTTTGAATGCAACATGGCCCCTCGAAATCCATTCCATCCAAATCCAGCCTTCAAAATCCAAATAGCGCTCCTTCCCTTCGGAGGCTTACCCTGCACCCGCAGGGTGCGCTTTATGTCCACATGTGGGGTATTTCTGTACTCAGGGGAAATTGCGCTACACATTTAGTGTTTTTTTTTATCTTTTATCCCCTTGTGAAAATGAAAAAATGATGACAAGATTAATGATTTAGAGTAAAAATTTTACAAAAATTACACTAAATGTTGGTCTAGCGCCATTTAGAGGCTGGAATGGAGGATGGAGGCCATGTCGCAATTACAAAGCTCCTGTGCTGCCAGGACAGTAGAAACCCCCGACAAGTGACCCCATTCTGGAAACTACACCCCATAAGGAATCTAACAAGGGGTGCAGTGAGCATATGGACCCCACTGGTGACGGGCACTTACGTAGAACATGTGCCGAGAAAAAAAAATACAATTTTTTTCATTTTCACGGCCCAAATGTGGCCGTCACCAGGGGGCCATATCCCCGCTGCCCCCCTTGTTAGATTCCTTATGGGGTGTAGTTTCCAGAATGGGGTCACTTGTGGGGGGTTTCTACTGTCCTGGCTGCACAGAGGCTTTGTAATTGCATCATGGCATCCTCTAATGGGAATGGCGGCCATACCTATTTAGCTGGGGAAAAGGGACAATTATTAATTTATTCTGGGTATTAGGCCAATTATTAGTTTATAAGGTTGAAAATGACAGGTGTCCATCAAACTCAATCTGTGTTGATCCAGAGGAAGGCAAAAAACCCTCGTAAGGCAAACAACAGTAGCCTCATCACAGGGGAAAAATTCCTTCCCGACTCCATAATGGCGATCAGAATAATCCCTGGATCAACGTGACCCCTGAAATAGGAATAAGGGACAGAATTTAGATAATGTAGAACTCCGATGACGTGTGGTGCGCCTTGAAGTGATCCAGTATGCAGAGGCCGGGGTGATCAGGACAGGTGTCACACTGGTAAATGGTGTCCTTCCTGATCCCCCTGTTACGCCACACTCTGCACTTCTTCTGGGGTCTCCCTTTCTCCAGTGTGGGGGACGTCACCTGGAAAATGTTGTCCTGGTGCGATACGGGGTCCCTCATATCCAGAAGTGCTGGGTCCGCTCCATGGCTGCTAAATATTAGGGCGCTATTACTGCTTCTGATATTTTCGGATCGTGCCGCAAGCTACAGTAGCTCAGGCAGCGAGGGACCGGAAGAGGGGGTGCTGGTATAAAAGTAATCCCCGTACAGGTGGTGACCTTTATCCAGCAGTGGGAAGATCAGTTCTCGAACGATCTTCCCACTTGTTCCGAAGATTGGGGGGGGGGGGGGGTTTGGGGTTCATCTGGGGCTGGATTCAGGTGTCCCTTCCTACATACACTCTAAGGGTACGTGCACACTGCGGAATCGCGACAGATAACCCTTCGTGCATTCCACAGCTGGCACCCACAGGCGGACTGATGCAGGCACACGTCTCCATCCGTGTCATAGACTCTATTCTATGCATGGGCGGATTCCGCTCTCAGTCCAACGTGTTCATTCTTTGGATGGACGATGGAATCCGCCCGTGCATAGATTGGAGTCTATGACACGGGTGGAGACGCGCGCCTGCATTAGTCTGCCGGAGGGTGCCAGCTGCGGAATGCACGAAGGGTTATCCTTCGCCATTCCGCAGTGTGCACGTACCCTAAATCTGTAAGTGTACCCTGAGGTACTCTCACAGAGTTTGGAGAAATTCATACCGTCATCTCTTATTGGGACGGTACTGGCGGAAAAGACGTGTCTGGGGGGCAGCGTACGCTACGCTACCCCCAGACACGTCACTGGATGATGAGGATGAATGGAGGAAAGAAGGATCCCCCCCATTCATCCTCACTGGCTGTTTCGGTGACGGAGGCAATAATAACGTATGCGTCCGACGCCGAAAACACCCTGGGGGCCATCTTTATACGGGGATTGGTATATGGGGTATGTAGTGGTGTAGTGTCAAACTTTATTCAATGTAGTGTGGTGTAATGTAGTGTTTTTTAATGTGTTTTTTTACAGTAAGTATAAAAAAAAAACCTACGCCAACAAAGGAGTTGCTGATAAATGCCGCACTTATGTGCGGCACTTATCAGCTGACCGTGGCAGTAGAATATAGTAAAAAAACACCCTACGCCAAAAAGGAGGAGTTGCTGATTAGCAGCGCACTTTCGTGCGATGCTGATCAACACTCAACGGCGATAGGGTGCGGAAAATAGAAAAAAAAAAATTTGGAAAAAAAAAACCCTAAACTTTTTCTACATTCTGAACATCCCTCTAGCTGCTGATAAGTGTATTACACATATCAGCGGCTAGAGGGCAGCAGAGCGCAAAATCCGGAAAAAGACGAGGCTGGAGCCGAAAAAAGACAATGGGGAAATAGCCGAAGACCCGACGGAATGACTGAGGACGCCGCGAACCCGGAAGACGCCGATCAGGACCCCGGGACAGGTGAGTAATGTACAAATACCTGCTCTGGACCCCTCAGCTACCTAGCTGAGGGGTCCAGAGCAGGTATTTACTATTTTTGTGGACTCTGATCGCCGTGTCACCGGCCCGATCGCCGTGAACGGCCGGCCGGCCGTTCACGGCGATCGGGCCGGTGGCACTGTGACCACCATTACTTTTTACAGTAATGGCGTTCAGTGCCGTCCTCGGACAGCACCGACCACCATTTTTCCCGGGTCATCGTGTCACCGATGACCCGGAAAGGTTCCGATCGCCGCTATTGGCTGATCATCAGCACGGGGGGTGTTAACCACCCCCGTGCCGAGAAGCTAAGATGGCCTGCTATGATTTATAGCAGGCCATCTTCCCCGATCGCTGTGTGCGAACACACAGCGATCGGGGAAACATCGGGCGTAAATTTACGTCCTGATGCGTTAAGTAGCAGGGATGCGAGGGCATAAATTTACGCCCGATGTCGTTAAGGGGTTAAGGTCACTTGGGCACTTGTCACGGTAACCTGGAGTGGTAGCAGACCCACCTAGGTAGTTGGTACCACCACTCACAGAAAGGGATAAAATTACCCAAGTGTTCGGTGGTGTGTGTGGGTTCAAGTGCTGTTAGATTTGACAGAGTCCCGTGTGTTGAATAAAAATAGAATACTTTATTACATTATAACAGTACACGTCATTCAACAGTACAAATCTTGACCCAGAAACGTTGTGGCTGACAGTGAGGTAGAACCAGTGCACCAGACACCTAGTGGGGAAAACAAAGTACTACATCTCCCACTTGTTAACCTAAAAGAGTGACTTACTCAGGTGCTCTTGACAGCACCCAAGGTGGGACACCACACATTCAGGACGTTCCTACAGCCGATACCTCTGTATCTGCAGGAACATTATATTTTTTTACTATTGCAAAATAGTAAGTTGTGTGAACATAGCCAAAGGTGTAAAAATATGTTGTTGTTTTATTTTCACCTGTTCACACATTGTTTTATTTTCACTTAAACTTATGCCCGTATTTTGGTATTATTTTACTATGTGTAAATGTAGCCTAATCATTGGCGAATAAATACATGTCTATCTATATGTAACCTGCTATTGCATATAGAAGATAACCTATCCGCTCTACATATCAGATTAGGAGTGGTCATGTGTTGCTTCACAGCTTCAGCCCTGTTTTGTTTTCCTCCACCATAACAATAGTCAATTGATTTTTTTTTTTTTATAAAATTATCTTAGGTTGCTTGTAGGACATTGCAACATTTCTCACAGAGCTGTAGCAAACAATTTAAGGGTCAGTGCTGAATGCTGGAGGCGTATTTGGTTTTGGCTTTTTAGAGACGGGGTCAAGTCCTCTGGAGCTGAAAGGATCTGCTGCTCTGTAAAGCCCCGGCCTTGTCTATTTATTCTAAGTTAAGTGCGCGGGTTGTATGTTTGGAGAATGAGCGCTGATACGTCTTGTCTTTCTGCCTGCCTTGTTTTTATAATGGGGCTTGTAAATTTATATATGACCGTGTCCTCTTAATGCAATCTATCATCTGAGCCAAGTCTCTGCTGGCAAGGTGGAAGATTTTCAGAAGAAGTTAGTTTTTGCTTTTTTATGTTTTGGTTACACGATTATTGTGTTGATATTTTCTCGTATGCTAAGCATTAAATGGGTATAAATCTCACTCACCTGGCTCGCTTAAAGGGTAAATCTTACCGAATGTCAGTAGAGATAAGCGAACCTCGAGCATGCGCTAGTCCAATCGAACCCGATTATAGGAGTATATTTGATTAGCGGTGGCTGCTGAACTTGGATAAAGCTCTAAGGTTGTTTGGAAAATATGGATACAGCCAATATATCCAACTTCAGCAGCCCCCGCTGATCAAATGCCGAACGATCGGGCTCGGATGGACTCGAGCATGCTCAAGGTTCGCCCATCTCTAATTGTCAGCATTATAATAGTTATATTCTTGTACATAGGGGGCAGTATTATAGTAGTTATATTCTTGTATATAGGAGCAGTATTATAGTAGTTATATTCTTGTATATAGGAGCAGTATTATAGTAGTTATATTCTTGTATATAGGAGCAGTATTATAGTAGTTATATTCTTGTATATAGGAGCAGCCTTGCGGGGATGGCGGTCGCTGACTGACACAATGGTGAGTTAGTGTAGGGACCCATGTGAGCCAGGAGACCTGCACGCTGGTACATGGGGCAATATGGTTTGATCAAATTATATACCAACATCCTGGAGTTGGTTTTTAAATGTAGCTGAGAAGCATTAGTATCAGCCAAAGGTGTGAGGTGCAGCGCTATTCTCTCTTTTTGTCCGTATTATAATAGTTATATTCTTGTATATAGGAGGCAGTATTATAGTAGTTATATTCTTGTATATAGGGGGCAGTATTATAGTAGTTTTATTCTTGTATATAGGGGCAGTATTATAGTAGTTATTCCAACAAAGGAGACAAAGAAGCTTGCACTCACGGTCCCCAGGCCAGAAGAGGCGTGATTAGTCACGTGAAACGGCTGTAGCCACTGGACGCCCCACTCTTGTCTATCAAGACGAAATAAACGGACCTATACCGCAGCGGTTTTTTGGTGAGTGCAAGCTTCTTTGTCTCCTTTGTTGGATTACCTATATACTTTGTTTAAGCTTTGCACCCCTATGCTGCACACCGTTAGCCTATTATCCTCACTGTACAAGTCCTAGCTCGTGGGTACACATGACATGATATTGGACTTTGGTGCAAACTCAGACCTTCTCCCCTAGTTGGATTATAGTAGTTATATTCTTGCATATAGGAGCAGTATTATAGTAGTTATATTCTTGTATATAGGGAGCAGTATTATAGTAGTTATATTCTTGTATACAGGAGCAGTATTATAGTAGTTATATTCTTGTATATAAGGGGCAGTATTATAGTAGTTATATTCTTGTATATAGGAGGCAGTATTATAGTAGTTATATTCTTGTATATAGGGAGCAGTATTATAGTAGTTATATTCTTGTATATAGAAGCAGTATTATAGAAGTTATATTCTTGTACATAGGGGGCAGTATTATAGTAGTTATATTCTTGTATATATGGGGCAGTATTAGAGTAAGTGCACACTTCGGAAATGCGACATGTTCATTCTTTGGACAGACAACGGTATCCGCCCGTGCATAGAAAGGAGTCTATAACACGGGTCGAGACTCGTGCCCGCCGCAGTCTGCGAGCAGGGGCAAGCAGTGGATTCTGTGACGACTTTACGTCGGACGTGTGCACTTACCCGTATAGTAGTTATATTCTTGTACATAGGAGCAGTATTATAGTAGGTATGTGAAAGTGAAGAAAAAGAGTCTCGCACTCACCAACTGTAGCATGCAGGAGGGTTTATTGCAGACACACTGGAGCAGGTTCAGCGGGGAGAGGGAAGGTGTTCAGTAGGTGTGTTCACATGAGAAGCGAATTATAGTAGTTATATTCTTGTATATAGGAGGCAGTATTATAGTAGTTATATGGACAAGGAGAGAAAGGAGTGCTGCACCTTACACCTATTGCTGACACTAATGCCTCTCACCTACATTTAAAAACCAACGCCAGGATGTTGGTATATTATTTGATCAAACCATATTGCCCCATGTACCACGTGCAGGTCCCCTGGTTCACATGGGTCCCTACACTAACTCACCACTGTGTCAGTCAGTGACCGCTAATCCCGCTAAGTGAGCACAAACAGGGAAGGGAGGCCATAGAACGGCCCTGCAACCCCAATGTCACAGGACCAATCCCCAAGGGCCCCCCAAAACCCAGCAGGCACCGCCGGCAGAAAAAGCTGCCACCAAGCAACACAAGTGTGAACATGGTCTAATCACTCACCATTGCTCCTGTAGGTAGAATGGGAAAGATAAGAGGTACTAGTCATGTGTGCACAGGTGCCTTCTGCTGCTTTCGGTCACATGGGTCTTCCAGGAGGAGTGCAAACACTCAGAAAAGAGAGAAATGTAAATTATGGACAAGGAGAGAAAATAGCGCTGCACCTCACACCTATGGCTGACACTAATGCCTCTCGGCTACATTTAAAAACCAACGCCAGGATGTTGGTATATAATTTGATCAAACCACATTGCCCCATGTACCACGTGCAGGTCCCCTGGTTCACATGAATCCCTACACTAACTCCACACTGTGTCGGTCAGCGACCGCCAACCCCGCAAAGCGAGCACAAACCGGGAAGGGAGGCCATAGAATGGCTCTGCAACCCCACTGTCACAGGACCAATCCCCAAGAGCCCCCCAAACTCAGCAGGCAACGCCGGCGGAGAAAGAGGTCACCAAGCAACACAAGTGTGTACATGGTCTTAAACACTCACCTTTGCTCCTGCAGGTAGAATAGGAAAGATAAGAGGTACTGGACATGTGTGCAGAGGTGCCTCCTGCTGATTGCAGTTACATGGGTCTTCCAGGAGGAGTGCAAACACTCATAAAAGAGAGAAACGTAAAATACGGACAAGGAGAGAAAGGAGCGCTGCACCTCACACCTATGGATGACACTAATGCCTCTCGGCTACATTTAAAAACCAACACCAGGATGTTGGTATATAATTTGATCAAACCATATTGCCCCAAGTACCAGCGTGCAGGTCCCCTGGTTCACATTCATTGTACTGTATGTTCAGTCATCTCTCATTGCAGGCTTGGGCTATGTCTTTTTTGGATAAGTAAAATTTCTAATGGCTTAACCTAACATGTCTGGCTCATAGATGTCTCTTCAGGAAACACTATCCTCACCCAGGAGCCTGGCATTTATGTTTACTATACTAGTTTATTGACAGATACTACACTATTGGTGGCTGACAATAACTTTTACATTTCCTTACTCTCTTCTATATTTTTTTTTCTAGGTGGTAAACTAATATTCATAGGATCAGGATTCGTTCATCTCCGGGCCCATTATATATTGATTTCAGATGGTGGGGAACTTCAAGTAGGCACCTCCTCACAACCATTTGATGGAACTGCAAACATCACCCTGTACGGGAGCTCATATACTGCTCCATTCTATCCCTATGGAGTGAAGTTTCTAAATGTTCGCAATGCATCTATCTCCATCCATGGTGAGTCTGTGTTGTCTTTTTTATTCCTTTTTATCCCCGGATGTTTGTTCTTCGTATATTATAACCCTCCTGATGTCTATTAGAACTTTATAGGGGACATTTTTTAAGACTGGTGTAGTTGATTCTAGTTTGATTTTCAATGGGATTACATATCCGCAGCTGAATTTTCATTCCGCTGTGAGTATGTAACCACGCCCCTTTAACCCCCCGCCACCGCAGCCCCCCCACATACATTACCTGCTTGGGGCCATGCACTGATTGGCTGAGCAGGACCGATGGGAGACGAGAGCCTCATATCCAGCTGCGGCATCGACCAGGTTATGTATGCGGCGAGATTTGGGAGGCGGGGGGTTAAAGGGCCCAGGTTACATACTTGCAGGGTAATGAAAATTCTGCTGTGGGTATGTAACCCCATTGAAAATCACACAACTAGGATTCATTGCAAATCCGGAACGTGTGAAGCTACCATAAAACTTTCTTTACAGTCAATAAGTAAATCATCTCTTTGGGGCACAGAGGTGATGACTATATCTCTCGAAGTGCCGCTTTGCTTGCCCGGATCCCTCCCCTCTTCTCCTATAGCCGTGCCTGACCTAGAAGAACAAGCTATTCCTCAGCTGTGGTGTCAAGAAGAGACATCACATAGATTATTAGTAATCTAACAGGTCCGCAGAGCCAATGGAGTTACTGCACGAGATTTCACATGGGCCATTTTATGGCAACATAGTTGAGGGGCAGACTCCTCATTTTTCTAGGTCAGACGTGACTATAGAACAGGAGGGGACACCTGCGTCCCATTATGTCTGGACAGTCAAAGCTTTGGCTTAGGGTCCCATTACACAGGACGATTGTTGTGTGAAATATTGTCAATTTAAATGATAATCGTTTTGTGTGAATGCAGGCAACAATAGGAAAATCTTTTGTGTGTTGTTGATCGCATCTTTTGTGCTGAACCTAAAATCATCGCTAATCGTTTGCTGTAATTCCTCATTTGATCACTAATCGTTCAGTGTTATTCCACACCGTTCCTTCATTTGCTGGAATCAGATGGAGTATACGATGGAGTCAAATCCCCAAATGGACAAGAGATCTTCACCGCCAATAACCTCAAAATCCCTAAACCATAGAAGATTTCACAGAATCAATCCAGGGTTTAGGAACCTTCTATGGCTTTGGTTGTCCAGGTGTGATGGGAATTGTAGTTGTGCAACAGCTGCGGGGGCTTTAGGTTCCCCATTCTTGAACTAATCCAAGGGCACAGGCAGAATTATGAATGCAGCTCTAGATGTGAATATAGCAAATCTTAAATTTGACAAAACATAAAGACATTTGACACCCAACATTTTGTGTAGCTTGATCATGGTGAAGAGTTGTTGTTTTTTTTTTACGCCTTCAGGTCCAGTAAAAAAGGAAGCCATAGCTGTCTTTTTCTTAATTTTTGCACTACTTCTCCTGGTCTCACTGCTGCCCACTTCTTCCTGCTTCCTCTGACATTTTGTTACTGAACAAAATGCCCTCTGAGTCAATCACTGGCCAAAATAGTGGCCCACCGTAGCCATTGGTTGGTTGAGTGGCCATTTCCTGCATGAATGAAACATCACAGGAAGTGAGGAGCAGGGGTGAGTGGCAGGGGATCAGGGCCGGTGAGTATGTCTCCTTTGTTTTAACTGGACCTGCATTTACAAAAATATTTTAAAACCCGGAAACCCCTTCAAAGTAAGGTGCGGTTAACGGCTCTCATGAGCTCTCTGTATAGTAACGATTTGGCATTGTGTCTCTATTGTCGTAAAAGTTTGACTAAATTGACAGCACCTGGGCATTACCCTTTCCTTTGCCTGTAGAGTGTGTCCACTGTCAGCAGTGGTTGGACTGTGTCAGAGTGGATAGGGACACACCCCCTTGGCAAGGAGAATGGTAACACCCAGTTGTCAATTTAATGATGTGTTTTTTTCAGAGCACAATTTAGTTCTAAGAACAAATGCTGCAGAATTGTTATTTTAACAGACATTTCTGGATGGCGGACCAAACCTACTTAAAGGGAATATATCACCTAGGTTTGCTGATTAGAGTCAGATACTGAAACATGTTCATTTTTTCCAATCTCTTTCTATCTTCAGACTGTAATTTTTGTATATTGTTATGGGGCTGCCATTTTGCCTGAGCTGTTTTTAACAGCATTTAATGACATGCTTTACAGCATAACTCATGGACATAGATGACGATGGACAGGACCTGCTCCACTGAGATAAATGTGAAACATTGCTGAGCGCACTCTGTGACCTGTAAAGAGGTCATTCCACAGGGAGCTGCTATTGTCTCCTCTATCTCACATGTTGCCACAATGCAGATCACTTTACAGCAGCCTCCTCTTATCACTTCAGACAAAAGTTCAGTTGTAGACCTAGCAGTGAGAACAAAAACTACAAAGTTTCAGGACAATTTTATACATAGTAAAATGGAAAATTTAAAAACATCAAAAATTCTTAAAAAATATTAAGCAATACATAATTTTCCCTTAAAGCTTCTCCAACAGCCTCGAAGGAGTTAATTTTTTCTTGGACCTATGGAAATCCCAGCAGGCCAGCCTCCTACACCGACACATTTCTGCACATACGTTCCTGGTTCCAGCGTCTCTGGAATTCCTCCTGAATTGGAGAAATTTGTAGCAGCCGCCCCTGTATCTGAATTAGATTACCACACCTATACAAACATTTAGCGTTATCATTATCAGGAGAATTGCAGATCTTTAAACAATAGATTATACTAAGAGATACCATATTCCAGCAGTCCCGTGCATGCCGAGCCTGAGGAACAAAGGGCTAATTTGCCATATGAGCCTGTTAAGAAAAATAATAATATATATATATATTTTTTTTGCAATGGGCCGGTCCTCCCCGTTGGATGGCTACAATTAGAGATCATTGAAAACACACGGTTTCGCACTGAGAAAGTCTTACAGAATGCGAGGTCGGATGGGCTCACATTAAACACAGATCGCTGGCCGCTGGTTCCCATTCGGGTCGACGGCATTAGAACAAATTGTGGAGCATGTCCGTATTATTTTTTTTATCATCCTATCTCAGTTCCCGATCGCTAAACAAACAGACTTTGAAATTCTCGGCCAGGCGCAAAGTTTTTTTTTTTCGTGGAAAGTTGCAAATATTCCACAGCCACGCTTGATTTGAGAACTTTAAGCGAGCTGTGTTAGCTGTCGACTTTGATATGTTAATGTGAGTTCAAAAAAATTCCCAGAATTCTCAGGGTGAATGGCAGGTCCGTTTACTGGGGTGGTCGTGCTGCTTTGGGAAAATTTCATCTTTTTTTTTTTTTTTTTTTTTTTTTAAGCCTACAGCTAAGTGTAGCTGTGCTGCCAATCAGAGTGCGCCACCCGTAAAGCTGCTGCCAATCAGGTGTCACTTTAAAGCAACGTTAGTTTTGCAGGAGGGGAATGGGGAATAGCTGACAGTTTAATCACGGCCCCTGACTCCCGAGATGGAGGACGGATTATTGATTTATTTGGTGAAGAAATTTATCACTGTCTCAACCTGAGCTCCTCATGTTTCCGCACACGATAAGTGACAAGAGAACGCGGCCAAACAGTCAGGTATCAATAGCAATTTCCAACACTTTGTACTGGAACATGGACGCCACCAAGGAGAGCGGCAGCAGGAGGGACCATAATCCCTAAATATTACTGACAGGAGACAAATTACACGTTTTACACTTCCTGGAAGGAATTGGATGCTAAATTCTAATTCAGCTGCTTCTGTTCAGAGAAAAGCTGCGTGGAAACCAATATGGCTGCCAGAGGATGTATCAGTGAATAACTAAGGAGATTTGTTTTGAAGGAGACAGGAAAAGCTGGGTGACCAGCAATATGGCCGCCGTTAGACGTCTAGTCAGAAAGGCCATACAGCTTTCCAAGACTCCTCAATGGTATATCTGCCTGGTTATAGAATTAGGGGACGTATTATTGATTAATTAGACAGTATTGACTTTCAGGAGACAGGGAAAGCTGGGTGATAATCAATATGACCCTATTATAGCTTATTTATAGCTTATATAGTTGTAACTCATCTTTCCCAGATGCACATTTTTCAGTATATAACTAAACCTGGGTGACAACTAATATGGCTGCCAATTAAGGTCTCGTGGGGGGTGTCCCATGGCTTCCCCAGACTTCTCAGTGGCATATGTGTGGCAGGCTAGCAGCTTGCATGACCTGTTGGTCGGGGTAGATTAAGTGGTGTTGTGGATGCTAGGTGGGTGAGGGTCACTTGGGCACTTGTCATGGTAGCCTGGAGTGGCATTGGTACCCACCCCTGGTAAGACAGGCGCTGCCTCTGCAGGTTAAGATGACCCAATTGTAACCTGGTGTGTAAATGCACAATGACTGACAGTCCAGTAGCTTAACCAAAATAGCGTCCATTTTCTGAGATTCATTTCCCAGTGGCTCCCTCTAGAGAATGACTCTCCCACTAAGAACTAACCTCCTTTTATAGAGGCAAACTAAGTCTCCCTGTGATTGGTAGGGCTATGTGTGCAAAAGATAGGAGTGTGTATGTGGTGTCCCATCACCGGTGTTTCTAGTTTGGGCACCTGTCTTAAAAGTACTGTACCATAAAGAGGTAATGAAGGTGCATTCTCAGGTTTTACCACAAGATGTCCCTGTATATATTTATGTATGTCGTACAGCTGTAGTAAGCCAAGGGTTAATGATGTATTTTGTGATTCTGTAGAAATGAGAGATGCTCTTCTCTTCCTACCTATCTCTGTCCTCTTCTCTTTTATGCACTCTCTTCTTCACCACTCACAGGAGCTGTTACATACACCCTGTAGGAAGTAGTCACATGGGGAGAGGAAGTGTAGGTCCTTTTTAGCTAGTTTTTTTTCTGATTCTCAGTGGAGCATGACACAGATCAGGCATCCCTGTTGAACTTAGCCAGGAGCCTGGCTCTGCCAGGTTCCCTGTCCGGGACAGACCAGCTGTGGTAGTGGACATATAGAGAACCCAGAGACTTTCTTTCCTAAAGCAACATTTATATCCAAGATGCAGTGCTAAACACTAAAGGAAGGACAAGTCAGAGAATACCTCAACCCACGCTGTGAACATATCTACACAGTGCCATTAGGGGGTAACCCTGAGGACTAATCTGGTCATGTTGCCTAAACCATGAAGGCGGTCCCTGGTGGCTTCCCTCTGTCCCACCATCCTTGATTAATACCTATACCTGAACAGGAACAAATCAATGCAGTTGAGGCAAAGAGAAACCCTGATGTCTCTTGGCTCAGGAAGCATGAAAGTGATGACAGGTTTCCTGTAGTAAAGGCACATGCAACACCCAACCACAGTCTCTGTAAGGATCCAAAGTGGGATACTGCAGTATGCAATTGGGAAGATTACTCAGCTGTTTTAATAATCCATTGATATCAGTAAAGAAAACCTTAAACTTAGGCAATCACTCCTTAAAGGGGTATTCTGATTAATGTAAAAACTAAACTGTGGCTCAGTGGTTAGCCTTGCAGCCTTGGAGTCCAGGGCAGCATCTGCAAAGAGTTTGTATGTTCTTTCCGTGTTTGCATTGGTTTCCTCCCACATCCAAAAAATTCACCAGATAGGTGAATTTAGATTGTGAGCCCTAATGGAACAGGGAGCAATATCTGGCAAAATCTGCTGCGGAATCTGTGTGCGCTATACAAATAAAAGTATTATTAAATACAGCCTGCTCGGCTGTGAAATAACAAAGTACCCCATCTCCTCACTCGGTCCTCCCGGTTGAGGTGAGTATAGGGTCATTTGTTATTCTTTAATCCTAGCAGGCAGAAGTTTTAATTTTAAGAAAATCGGAATACCTCTTTAACACAGTCCAGATTGTTACCACTGCTGACCATTCAATCTGCTGAAATGTAAAGTGTGCTGGTGTGGGGGTTATGGTAGAATCTGAATTTTAGAGTGGTTGGATGAGTTGCTGTCTAGTCTATTAGGGATGTGAAATGTTCGAAGGGGTTCCTGAATCTTAAAGGTGTGAAAGTGAACACAGCAGTGATTAATGGCCGACCATGACAAGACAAACTAGGCCACATCCTAGAGCAAGGACAGCAATCCTAGACTCCCAAAGGTCCACTTACAATTAAGGTGTTAGGACCCTTTAAAGAAAATTTCCATCAAATTTAAACAAATCAGTTTTTGCTTCCCCATTTTTCATTGGCGAGGATGATTTTTTTTACTGATGCCGTAATGTGCAATAGAGCAAAGTCAGACCGACAAGACGAAGAGAAACTTCTCCTATTCTGTGAGCAATTAAGATCCGTCTTGTACATTATTTCCGCACCTCCCGGGATATGTAAATCCCGTTAAACTTCTTCTCCCCCCCCCTCTCTCTGCAATTTGCAGCGAACGTTAGAGAGACCTAAATATCCGAGCGGAACATGTTACAAATGAGAAAATATCGACTTCTCAATTACTCACTCAGTGATCACTTCCCCAACTTTCTTAGCAAGCTTTTAAAATTCTCCCTTCCTCGGGGTCGTATGTTTCTTCGGCAAATTGTCCAAAATTGGTCATAATCGGGCACATGCTCAATGTTGTGTAACAGACATCTTCCCATTAACAATAATGCGTAATTCAATTGACAGCGATGAAAATTTACCTAGCAATATGTTGCCGTTATAGCCAACTGCTCTTAGCATCTAAATGATCCTTTCAGCATGTCTTCAGATTCCTGCAGGCAAATATTCCTTGTCTCATTCAATAGCGCCATAGATTAAGTGGCAATAATGTAAAAATGGTGCCAGCTGTATGCGGGGGAACATGGAGGGAGAAAAAAAAAGTGCTGGTGTGCGATACGTGACGGAAGGCAGGTATGGGGGAGAGGGCTCCTCATTGTTCTCTTGCGGAAATGTCTGACATAAAGTGGATTGGATTCTTGTGGCGGATTAAAGGGGACGTTCACCCCGGCGTAGTCTTTATGGACTTCTATTGACCTATTCCTTAAGAAGGCCAATACAAGAGCTTCAAGACTTATAGCTGATATTCTCCTTGTAGTAACGCTATACCTCCACAGTGTCTAGGGAGTAGCAGAGGTAGCAGTCCTGTTCTGGTATCCTGGTACCCCTTCATGCTTGCCACCATCAGTCCCTATTTTGGTGGGACAGTCCCAAGTAGTACTGTGTATAAAGCCTGGAGGTAAGCCTTGGTCTCTTCCTATCTCCTTCTTTCTACCCGACTCTCCCATCCTCCCCCTACACACACACTTCCCTCCTCCATAGCGTGGCATTGCTTGATCCCTGGGCTGCTACAGGATTTTTGTCTGATAAGATATTTTACAAAATTTCTTATATTCACTTATATTGTTCTTCGGAAGTTTGCTCAAACAACAGTGGCTGTTTAAGACATGATTGGGAGTGTAAGCCAGGCTGGGTTCACACTGCGTTTTTGCAATCCGTTTTTTTCATCCGTTTTCATCCGGATGAAAAACGGATTGCAAAAAACGGATGCATTTGTGTGCATCCATTTTGATCCATTTTTCCATTGACTTCCATTATAAAAAAAAACGGATCAAAAGGGATCCGTTTTTTTGACTGACACAAAAACGTTGCTGACACTATTTTTTTGTCCGTTAAAAAAACGGATCCATTAAACGTATGCTGAAAACGCAGTGTGAACCCAGTCTTACTCGTCTGATTTTTATGACTTCAATCTTTTAGGTTGGGTTCCAAAGTTCATTTCTACAAATCTGGCATATCCCGCCAAAGCCAATGACACCAAGCTGACTATAATGGACCCTGTGGACTGGCGCATAGGGGATCAATTTGTCCTATGTGGAGCCAATTATTACGGTCCCATAAAACGGGAAGAGATCCTGACCATTGTGAATATTAACGGTACACACATTTCTATCAGTCCACCCCTGAGGTGAGTCAGAGTCCACACATTGTTTTTCTGTAGGTCTAGGGATCAGTTCTAGAGATGAGTGAATGTGTAACATTTGAATACCGGTGCAGCCCTGGGACTCCTGGGAAACATGGATACAGCCCATGGCCTATAGCTCTATCCATGTTTGTCAGGCAGCCTTAGGGCTGCATCCAACTTCTTCAGCCACGGGTAATCAAACGCTGCATGCTTGGGTTCAGACTAGCGTGCTCGAGGTTCGCTCATCTATAGTCAGTACCTGTTTCTGACATCTGTAGATTGCCCCCTTGACAATCACAATGCCCCAAAGACAGCCGTAATGTCCCCACAGCAGCCAAAATTCTGCCATAACAACTATGATGTCTTCATGTTGACCACCGTGCCCTCAAAACAGTCCCAAAGCCCTAATAATGGCCACATTGCCTAAATGATAGCCACCATGCTCCATGATAATCAAATTACTTCCATGACAACTATAGTGTCCCCTTTCCAGTCATAGTTACCCCCGCAAGGTGTGTAATCTACCAATAGTAAACTGTAAGAACCATGGGCACAGTAAAGGTTTTTGTGGGGGGTTTTTGTGTGTTCTCCATAAATTTAGGATATCTGCTACTGTTTTCCATATTGCAGATATAACTATGATATTCTAGATCAACCCATCGAGGGTGAGGAAATCTCTTTAAGGCCTATGGTGGCCCTGCTAAGTAGAGATATTACTATACAAGGGAACCTCACGGATGAGTATATCAGTCGCCACAAGCGATGCCAGGAGGCCGGATTCCAAGGTAAATATAAGCACCCTGTAAATATACAAAATATTATCTAAAGTAGTATAAAACATTGGCTCTAAAATGACCAAAAATGTGAGACCCTTAGATTTTGTGGCGCTATGGAACTTACCTCAATTACATTTTGAGGAGTGGACTGGCTTTATGGGTAATTCTTACAAATCGTGACCCAGAAAGGACTATATATATACCCTATGTCAGATGCCATGTTCCTTGAATTTCTAATCTTACATACTTTCGGGTTTATAGTTTTCATTCTTCCTTCAGATATAACAGAATGCCCCTATGAAAGCAGTGAGAAAACGCTTGGATCTCAAGATCTAGGGATGGTGTTTATCACCGAAGCCTTGAAGGATGAGCCAAGTCTGGTCCAAGTCTCGGGAGTCCGCTTCCTGCACGCTGGCCAAGCCTTCACACAGTCACGCAGTGCCCTCAATATAGTTGGCAACAGCCCCATGTTTGGTAGGATGGAGTCGTATTACATATTAATATCTACTTCTCTTATATTGTAGCGCTTAACTTTAACTCTTTGTAGAAAACTGACCGTATATTGTGGTAAAAGGAACACAGTACAATAAATAGCACATGGTGGTTATGTCGCGGCCTAATGCTAAAATAAAAAAAAAAAAGAAAGAAATTAAGTGTTCCTCCATCATTCCACATTTGGTACCCTATAATAAGAATATATAAAAAAAGAATGTTAAAATGTTTGCACATGTATTAGAAAAAGAGTGACATTCAGCTCTGGCTCCTCCCATCTCTCTTGATCATCTCTGAGATGTTTCTGCACTTGATTGGAGTAGCCTGTGGTAAATTCTGCTGATTGGACAGGATTTGGAAAGACACGCCCCTGTCTATATAAGGTGTCACCGCTGACAATGTATATCAGAGCAACAACCAAGCCATGAAGGGGAAAGAACGGCCTGTAGAGCTCGGAGACAGGATTGTGTGGAGGTGCAGATCTTGAGAAGGGGACAACACATTTTTGCACTGAAAGTTGCTAAGAGCACAGTGGTCTCCATAATTCGTAAAGAAAATTCGAACAACCATGGCTCTTCCTAGAGCCGGTCGTCCCACCAATCTAAGTAATCAGGGAGAGGGGTAAGAGAAGTGACCAAGAACCCAATGGCCACTCTGACTGAGCTCCAGAGGTCTTGTGTTCAGATGGGAGAAACCTCCAGAAGGTCACGATCAATGCAGACCTCCACCAATCTGAGCAGTCTCAGGCCTCTGTCTCTGGGTGAAGCTAGCTAGTAGTTTCCTTCCTACTTAGTTGAGCGTATTCAGTAGAGAGCGGCTTACTTGCACTGTGCTCTACTGGGGTACAGTCCCTTTTGTCTCTCCTTCCTGAGAGGGTGACTGTCCTGAAGTTAGGATCCACAGCAAGGCAAGGGGGTTACTCCTGTAACTCCAGTTACCTTGAAGTAAGGCCTAGCAGTGCATAACTACTGTTGTCTGTGACACTGTAAATGGGTCTGGTCTCTTCCTAAGCTAACCCACAACTGAACTGATCTATTCAGAAGGTAAGTGCTGAGTGTGAGGGTGTGTGGCTGGCTAAACCTTCCAACTGAACTGAACTGTGTCCTGGGGGAGTGTGACACCTTGTGGTTGGAGTAGTGCACAGCAAACTGCATACTTCAGCTGGGACACCTGAAAGAATTGCTTTTACCTGGGTGTATAAGAAAACTCATAGTGGGACACTACACACCAGTAAAACTAGGAACACTTGGCATACAGATTATATTTGATTGCTTAGGGTCTCAGTAAGAGAATACTCTCTGATGACCTCATTGTCTTGTCCTAAACCTTGTCCACAGCTGGAGAACTAATACATACCTACCGTACTCTTATGTGAGATACAGATATACAGCTGTATTAGTTCTAGACAATGTTCTTTGAGCTAAATACATCCATCATTAGGGTGTTATTATTGCCCCTCTTGTAGGTTCCTATATACGGGGGTGTGCTGTGGTGGACTCCTTTGCTCGCGGTATTAGCCTCTCCGGAATTTCACATTTCATAGTGGAAGAAAACATATTTTACAACATTAAAGGTCACGGTGTGATTGTAGGTAAGTGATATGTATCAGTTATTTATCTAATTATCTATCTATCTATCTATCTATCTATCTATCTATATATCAGCATGTGCACATACCCTATGGGTCCACACTACTAAATTCTGAGAACTCCCCTCGGATTTTGCTGCTCATCATTTCACTCTCCGTCCATGCCATAGGCTCCATTCTATGGTCAGGCAGATTCCGCCGTCCACCCAAAGAATGAAGGGGTTCATTCTCTGGGCAGACGGCGGAATCCACCTGTGCATAGAATGGAGTCAATGGCATGGGTGGAGATGAGCGCACGGGCACGATCTTCTGAATCCCCGGCAGGTTATCCGCCCGGATTCCGTAGTGTGTGCATACCCTAATGTTGACTCTTGATGTATTCATAGGAGAACATTTAGAGAATGCCATCCAGGTGAGGAGGAATTACCTAATAAGGATTTTGGGAACTGATGGCCTCTCAAACTTAGAAACGCTGGCACCAGCCGCCATTTATATCAGGTCTCCCTCCAATGCTATTGAGGTAAGACTACATAAGTAATATGGTATCTGACATACTCAGTCTTTATTTTCTGTTTCATTGACTGTTAATACTTCCATCTATATATAAACCGTGGTAAACCATATTAAATGCAGCATGTCTTTAAATGCTGTAAAAGCTGAGTTGGATCTACTGTTCCGGGAAGAGGATGACTGTAGTTTTCTTGTAGTAAGAGAAGCCACATCTGTTAAATAACCAGCTAGGTGGTGTGGTGGCAATTGACTGAGGCATCTAGGGGGTTAAATGTCCAGCATTGAAGTGATCTTTAATGTTGGTCACTAAGAGTGATAGCTGCTGATAGCAGTCAGCACCCACTGTGTATTGAGGATGTTAAATAACCAGCTAGGTGGCATGGTGGAAATTGACTGAGGCATCTAAGGGGTTTAATATCCAGTATTGAAGTGATCTCCAATGCCGGTCACTAAGAGTGATAGTTGCTGATAGCAGTCAGCACCCACTGTGTATTGAGGATGTTGTCAAGGGGTTAAAGGGGTTATCCAGCGCTACAAAAACATGCCCACTTGCCCCCTACTGTTGTCTCCAATTTGGGTGGGGTTTTGAAACTCCGTTCCATTGAAGTAAATGGAGCTTAATTGCAAACTGCACCTGAACTGGAGACAACAGTAGGGGGAAAAGTGGCCATGTTTTTGTAGCGCTGGATAACCCCTTTAAACATTCAGTGGGGAACCTTAACTCTTCCTAACCACAACAGAGGTCAGACATATCCCCCGACAGTATATATGTAAATACCTTATACATTTACTCCCCTTCACTGCACAAACCAAAACGCGTTAACCTAAACCGATATCCCCTAATGGAAAAATCCCCCAACAAAACAAGAGGATATAAGAGCGGCGCTCCACTCTCCATAGTCATATATTTCCAGCAATGCCGAGTCCCCATGAGTTTGTTCAGGTGAGATTTGATACCGGTGTCAAGTTTTCCCCGGGCATTGAAAGATTAGTAATTTTCACCTGAAATGTAAGCGGCATAAAGCTCTATAATTCATTGAAATCAGGAACTAAATTGATTTCTACACAAATTCTCTGCTTGCCTAAACCTCCATCACTATGAGGGTGTCCGCCTATGTGAATGAGCTGATTTAATGACTGGACTTGTACAAAGTACAGTCCTCAAGTAGAAGTGCAATTTGGAAAATGGCATAAGGTAATTTTGGGGAGTGCGTTCCTGCCTAAAGCATGAGCGTTGATGTGGAAACAGACCGTGTAAATGACAAAGTTTGGTGAACTCATCGTCATTCCGAGCAGCCGTTATCTGCTCACCAAGGGCTATGCAGGTAATCAGCTGGAAAAAGCCTGCCACGGTTTAACCCTCTGGGTGCTGGGCCTCTCACTGGGGACATCCTTATTCCAAATTCGTTTATCTCCAGATGCAAAAATGATGGTGAGGAGTGCAACTTTATTAATTTATTTTTTTATTTGGTGACAATGTAACTTAAAGGGAATCTGTCACTAGATTGATTCCACCTTAAATGAGGGCAGCATAAACTATAGACAGAAATGCTGTACAGATAATTATATTACTTACATCATTCTGTTCAGCCGTTCCCCTAATATGCAGGAGAATAGGATTCTTGCCACGCCCCTTCCCCCGCCCTTCAGCTGTTGACAGTTGACTGCCTATACACAGCATGTATAGATAACTGCCAATCAGCAGCTGGTGGGCAGAGCTTTACGCTTTTCATGAATATCCAGGACTACTGGGCTCATGCACATAATGGAGAGGACTACTTATTGTCCATGTTATTCGGGAGGATATCTTCATATCAGCTGCACAGAACAATGTAAATGATCCATCATTCTGTTCAGCTTTTCTGTCACTAGTTTATGCTACCCTGAGATAGGCCAGCATAATCCTACTGACAGAATCTCTTTAAAGGGGTAATCCTACAGGGGTAATGTAACCTGCCTATAGCCCCCTAATGCGCAGGGGGCGCTGAGGAGGAAGATATGTCTGTTACCTTCCTCCTCTGTACCATTCCTGTGCAGTTAGTAGTTGAATCAAGTGCCTGGAGCACCGTTAGGAGCACTGCCCTGCCCCCAAAGCGCGGAGCTGGCCTGCTCCTTCTAATGATAAATAATGGAGAGTACAGGCTAGACCGCCATGATGGGGGTGGGGCAGTGTTCCATATGGTGCTCCGGGCCGTGAATTCGACTACTGACTGCACAGGAGTGGCACCCAGGAGGAAGGTGAGAGACATATCTTCTTCCTAGTGCCCTGTGCACATTAGGGGGCTATCAGCAGGTTAGATTACTCTAACCTGCCGATAATTCCCCTTTAATAGAAGAGAGTTTTAGGATCCTCTCCATCTTGGCCAGAATGGAGAATGGTTATAAAGAGTATGTCTTGGTCTGGAGGACCTGACCTGTCCTATATTACACAGACAACCCACTAGTTTGAATGTAAACACTGTGTAATGCTTCATTTCTCCTGTGGTGGCGCTGCAGGGGAATTGAACACTTACTACCTAACAGATTACAGCTGAGCACTGGAGGTTTCAGAAGGAGGACCCCTAGTGATCAGCTTATTATGAAGAGGGGGCTACATGGTGATTTTGGTCATAAATGTGATTGTGAAAGCAAACGTGGCCATGTTGCGTTGCAGTGATTGTGTTTTGTAAAGTAATTAAATGTGGGTTGTCTTTGACAAGAGAACCTTTTAACATTTAAAAACACTTGCTTAATGCTTCTCTGTTCTTATAAGGAAAACACAGTCTGCAGCTCGGGGTATGGGTATTTCTACCACCTCTCACCAGGAGGTCCTTCACAGGCCCCATTGGAAACTTTTTGGAAAAACACAGCTGTGTCGTGTATGAGGTGAGTGAACATCCACAGAGAACCGATGTGCCGTATCATGTGGAGCACCTAGTCATATACTGCGGTCACTTATATGAGACTAAGGGCACCAAAGGAAAATGAACAAACCCCAAAAATAGCAACTAAATTGTATCCAATAATTAAAGAGAAGCCTCACCAGGAAGAAGCCTTACCCTATGAGGTCATATAGATGTCATATAGGAGTCCGCTCCCTCTCAGAAGGCCAGCATGGACACCTGTCCTATAAGATCCTCCACTGGCTTCTTTAGTTGGTTGGTTGAGCAGGCAGCTCAGGTAGAGCTCCTCCCTCTTGACTTCCTGCCGAAAGGAGATTGGGCTAGCCAAGCTCTGCTCACCATCTAAGAAGATCATGTGCATGTTAACCCTTTCACGATCTTTAGCCTTTCCAAAAAAAAAAAAGGGCCATCGTCGTAAATAATGATCACCACTAGTGTTGAGCAGAGAGACTGAACTGTTCAGGCTGGGCAATGTTCTTTAAAATCAAACCCATGATTACCATTTGTATCCATGTTTTCTCTGTCTCCCTACGGCTGTATCCAACTTCTGCAGCTGCTTTGAGTCAAATGCTAAGCGGTCAGATTTGGAGAGTGCTCCGCCCAACACTAGTGGTAATCATTTGGGTTCAGGTTTGAGGAACATTGCTGAACCTGAACATGTTGGCCTATCTCCCCAACACTAGTGGTAATCATTCAGGTTCAGGATCGGAAAACATTGTCAAACCCAAACAGTTCGGCCTCTCTGCCCAACACTGGTGGTCATCATGCGGGTTCAGGTAAGGAGAAGGTTGCCGAACCCGAACAGTTCGGCCTCTTCGCTCAACACCAAGTACCACACTATTCCCCCAATATGGTGGACATTGCCTATATATCTTTGATGAGTTCATTGGTGTCAGGGGCCAAAGTGGCACAACCATACCTACACTGGATTTACGATACCCTTGTCTAGCACTATACTTTATACTGTAGAATACTGTAACTATACTCATTATAACCCGATCCCCTTATTCACACAGGTCCGGCTTTCGCCTACACCCAGAATATTGCCCGTCTGGGAACGACACCCTGACCGCGTTCCAAGACTTTACAGCCTGGAAGAGCGGAGGTGGAGCTCAGGTACTGTAAGATCATCACCTCGCCTGTATATCTCTTATAAGTAGGCCATCCTTTAGTGTGACTGCCTGGCACGGGCTCCGCAAAGCGCTAATGTTTACTGCAAATCTCCAAACGTCTTTAACAAATTGGCAGATATAAAAAAGAGGAGAAGAAGCAAGAAACGTTTCTTCGGGAAATCGCACAAAGAAATTAGGAAAATGGCATCTCTCCTAAATGGGGAAGATTAACATACTTTAGTGTAGCAAACAATCTGGTTAAATGCTCCTAATTCTCATTTCTAGCTACGCTTGCAGTTTAAACAAAAGAATGATTGGCTACAGTTCAGAACGGCATTAGGAAAGATTAGTAGAGACTGGGGAAGATACCAGAATAGCCTGATATGAAGAGCCGGTCTCGTACGTCGCACTGAGAGATGCGGGACGGCTTACCGGCCACAAGCACAAGGTTTATTAATGCCAGATTTATCATTATATTTGCTGCCATACAGTTCTATGCATTGCTGTGCAGTTTATCGCTCTCTTTTGGCGAGAACCTGACAATGTTCATCCGGAGCTTTCTAGTTCATGAATTGAATGCTAGCACTGCAGTGTAGACACAATACTGTACATAGCAAGAAGGGTAGGATAGACACTTGCTAGGTGAGGTCTATCACTAATTATTTTCCTATTAAAATCGTTTATATATCCTCCCAAAATTTGGTGCATCAGTATACATGCCATAGAAATGGGATACTGTATTATTACTAGGCCAGAAATATTCAAAGGGGGGAAAAATCTTCCTAAGTTAGTAGACAGGTGAAAGTTGAACCCCAGTGCAAAGATAAAAGGGCCATTATGGTGCCGGGTTTGACCCTCAGGCATCAAAAGACTTTTCCCCACCCCTGCTTAGACCAGTTTACCACCCCCTCTTAGATCAGTTTACCACCCCCTCTTAGATCAGTTTACCACCCCCTCTTAGACCAGTTTACCACCTCCTCTTAGATCAGTTTACCACCCCCTCTTAGACCAGTTTACCACCCCCTCTTAGACCAGTTTACCACCCCCTCTTAGACCAGTTTACTACCCCTGCTTAGACCAGTTTACTACCCCTGCTTAGACCAGTTTATCACTCCTGCTTAGTCCAGTTTATCACTCCTGCTTAGACCAGTTTACTACCCGCTCTTAAGGCCCTATTCCACGGAACGTTTTTGAACGATTATCGTTCATAAAATCGCTTAAACGACCGCTCGTTAACGATATTCGTTCTGTGGAATAGCTGTAAACGAGCGAAGGACAACTACGAAATCGTCGTTGAGTCATTCACTATTTTTTCTCAACATGTCGAAAAAAAATTGTTGGTCTTTCAACAATAATTCGCTAATCTTTTCGTTGAATAAAAAATCTTTCAGTCTTTCTTGAAATGTCTACCTACATTTCCCCACCTACATGCTCAGCCCAGCGAACGTTTTAAACGACCATGTAGCGATGTAACGACCGCAAAAAAATCGTTACAGTACAGATATCGTTCACGTTCCCACACGTATTATGTGTTATCGTTCGCTTAAAAAAATTGTTAAGTGCTCGTTTACGAGCGGTCGTTGGAGCGAGTCTATGAACAATAATCGTTCCGTGAAATAGGGCTATTAGACCAGTTTACCACCCCCTCTTAGACCAATTTACTACCCCTGCTTAGACCAGTTTATCACTCCTGCTTAGACCAGTTTATCACTCCTGCTTAGACCAGTTTACCGCCCTTGCTTGGACCAGTTTACGGCCCCTGCTTAGACCAGTTTAGTGCCCCTGGTTAGACTATTTTATCGCCCCTACTTAGACCAGGTTACTGCTCCTGGCTAGACCAGTTAACCCCCCTGCCTAGAACAGTTTACCGCCCTTGCTTGGACCAGTTTAACGCCCTTGCTTGAACTAGTTTACCACCTGTGCTTAGACCAGTTTACCACCCCTGCTTAGACCAGTTTACTGCTCTTGCTTGGACCAGTTTACCACCCCTGCTTTGACCGATTTACTGCCCCTGTATTGGCCTGTTTTCTCACCACCTTGTTCCCAAAGGACATTGCAGTTCCTCTCAGTGGCAGAACTTGTTTCTTCTGGGCTACCATACTCTCTCTCTCTCTCTCTCTCTCTCTCTCTAAATATAGATAGATAGATAGATAGATAGATAGATAGATATCTCTGATTCCACTGCAGAGGGTTATCCTGTACACAGTAGGTATAGGCATCCTCTCTCAAAGGTCCCTGTAGCTGCCTCATGGCCTATCTCTATGGCTTACCCCAATTAGCAAATAATAATTGAGGAATCTGTATTCTTTACCTTTTCATCTCTTGGTTCTTTCCATGGTCTTATACTGTGCTATATTATAGACTATATAATGCCACCAGGGCTGGTTTTAGAGGATGGTAAGCTGGGCATTCATGAAAGTTCCCTGCTTCCTACTGACCCAACAGGCATAACCCCCAGGGGCAACCAGAGAGTGGAAGACACAGTCAGCGCCCAGTCAGCGCCCACAGTCTGCACAATGCTCATGTACACTATGGGGGAGATTTTTCAAACTAGTGTAAAGTTAAATTGGCCCAGTTGCCCCTAGCAACCAATCAGATTCCATCTTTCATTTTCCAAAGAATCTGTGAGGAATAAAAAGTGGAATCTGATTGGTTGCTAGGGGCAACTGAGCCAATTCCACTTTACACCACTTTGATAAATCTCCCCCTAACTGATGTGTCTAAAAGTACAGAGGACTGTCCAGATGTTAACTTACAGCTCCTTTTTTTGTACTACTCTATATAGCGGTATTATATGGACACTCTATGGGAGCATTATTTAAGCTCTGTATTTCTCAAATGTATAATGATAATTACCATGCCATATATCTGCCATCAGCTGCTGGTGCCCAGAGTATGCTATAAGGTTTATCTTCTGACATATGCTATGTTATATGCACGTGGACTTCTGGATACATTTGGTGTATGAGCTGAGAGCTTTTACTGGTGCAGCATACCCAGTATAAATGAAGGCCACCCAAGGGTGTCTGATGCTCACCTCCTTCCGTTTCTACACAGGTACACCATCTTTCTGCAGCCACCACTAGGGGGAGCTCATTCCATAAAGATTTTTAGTCCCTGTTCACACATTCAGGATTTTAATATGATTCTATGTAAAAATGCTTATCAAATCCCATAAACTAGGATGATGAGCAGCTTCATATGTTCTACGTGTCTGTGTGTGGTCACCCAGTGGTTGTGATGAGGAATATAGGTGCACCACTAACATGATGTATCAGATTTGACACAATGCCCTCAATGACTGAAAATTGGTGGGAGGTGGGGGCCCTATAATTTCTATGATTTCAGTGTGTGCCCCATTGTGTGCCTTTCTTTTATATCAACTGGTTTCAGTAAGTTATATAGTTTTTTGATTTTCTTCTATTTAAAAGTATGAAATCTTCCAGTACTTATCAGCTGCTGTATGTCCTGCATGAAGTAGTGTACTCTTTCCAGTCTGCTTCCTCCTCTGACTGTAACAGGAACTGTTCAGAGCCGAAGGGGATTTGCTACTGCTCTCGATAGTTTCTGATATGGACAGAGGTGGCAGCAGAGAGCACTGTGTCAGAGTATAAATAATATACCACTTCCTGCAGGACATACAGCAGCTAATAAGTACTGGAAGACTTGAGATTTTTAGATAGAAGTAATTAATGTATTGCGGTAATGTGTTGTCTGGAATTACTAATAAGGGCGTCCTACTTTGGCCCAGGGCACCATCTTCTATTCAACGGGTCCTGAATGCTGCCCAGTCCATGTAACGCTCCTTACCTTATTCATCATGTTATAGAAATCCAAAGTGAATTGAGAGTAAGGATGGTGGAAGGGGTTATCCTGGCCATACATGACCCATAGTGAGCCGGTGGTTAAATATGCATCTAGCTGGATCATCTAAGATCCCATTTTTACCTTCTACAATGCATCCCTGGTTTCCATACATAGCAGCATAGTTTTTAGCTGTCCACCCATTGTGTGCCATTTGTATAAGAGAGGGGTTTCAGGAAGGAAGGGGTATAAGGGTATAAGAGAAGGTTTCCAGGAATGGAGGGGTATAAGGGTATAAGAGAAGGTTTCCAGGAAGGGAGGGGTATAAGGGTATACCAGAGGGGCTTCAGGGTTTCATAGAAACGTAGAAGATTGTCGGTAGAAGAAGACCACTTGGTCCATTTAGTCTGCCCTTTATTCTCTATAAGTTGTCTTTAACTGTTGCTCTTCTTTTGGTGTTTAGATCACAAGATGCGGAAATGTTTCTTTTAAAGACTTTAAGATCTTTTCTTGCGAGGAATTTGGAATTAATATCAGCGAAAGCTCCGGGAATCCTGAAGTTTCTGGGAGTTTATTGCTTGGCCATCTTGATGGGGAGGTAAGTAATGAAATTTAATCTTTCCCATTCGGTGTTAGCAGGCATAAATAACCTTTTGACAGCTCCTATATGACCAGCCATCCTGATACAAGCTCGTTGTATCGGGAGGGGGTGGGGGGCAGAGGAGGGAAAATTACCAAACTATAGCTTTAAGCTCTGGAAACAAATTTTATGAAGTAAGATTTCTGGTTTCCCTTTAACTCATGTCTCAATCCTTGAGCATGTTTAATAACGGCCAAAAAAATGGTATATTATGGGCCTCAACTAATAATAACACTGTGTTTTGTGTCCCGGAGCATATAGGTGATGGCTTCAACTATATTTCATTATTTCCCTTTCTCCGGGGATTAGTACAATATACAAAGTCTTGGGGATAAGCATAGTGAGCTGAATACACGATCTGCCTCTATATTATGGACTTTCTCTATATGGTATGGAACCGCAGGGCTGTTATACAACCTGTACAGGGGGGAAAAGTTGCTGGATAAAATTTATTATAATATACTAGAATATATATTGTATAATATAAAGTTGGTTAGAAGAATTATATTGTCTTTGGTATCCATGCCAGGTCCTTGGGCCTAGTATTCTGGTACCCATTTACTTGGCATCCAATGTTTTGGTTTGTTGCATGCCCATTGGTTTCGCCAAGTAGTCCGGTCTATCAGTGTCTGGTTTCCAGATCTTTGATGCCATTGTCCCTGGTACAGTCTTGGTTGGTGTGGTCCTCTAAATTGTTCCCCTAGTCTGTTCTTTGGTATCTATGACTATATTTATTCAGTCTTGCTTCTGTCTAAGGTATCTTGAGATTAGTGTCTGAGTTCTTGGTGTTCAATGATACACAGATGCTTGGTGTCCAGTAGCTAGTTGTCCATGTCCCTCATGTAAATGTGTTCTTGGCTTTGGAGTCTTCAGTGTCTTAAGGCCCTATTCCACGGGCCGACAGTGAGGAGCAAATGAGCGCTATTAGCACTTGTTTGCTCCTCGTTGCCCGCTCGCTGCCACCGCTATTACACATGGCTGCATCAAGCGGGTGGGTGTGGGAGAGGTGCGGAGAGGTGCGGGGAGGTGCGGGGGGGCTGCCCGGGTGAACGCTAGATCGTCTGCTGTCGACGCTCCTATTCCACGGAGTGACGGCAGCAGATCGTTGCTATCCTGGTCGTTTGTATTTCAACATGTTTGAAAGACAAGCGACGCAACGATCAGCCGACATGAACGATGTCGGCTGATCGTTGTCTTCTATTCCTAGAATAGGGCCTTTACTCTTTGCTCTTCTCATCTTTGGTGCCCATTGGTTTGGTTCCAATATTCCTAGTCTGATAGTCAGTGCTCCTATCGTTGGTGCCCATTGGTTTGCTTCCAATATTCCTAGTCTGATAGTCAGTGCTCCTATCGTTGGTGCCCATTGGTTTGCTTCCAATATTCCTAGTCTGATAGTCAGTGCTCCTATCGTTGGTGTCCATTGGTTTGCTTCCAATATTCCTAGTCTGATAGTCAGTGCTCCTATCGTTGGTGCCCATTGGTTTGCTTCCAATATTCCTAGTCTGATAGTCAGTGCTCCTATCCTTGGAGTCCAGTGGTGTCCCAGTCCTTGGAGTATACTGGTACTCATAAACCTTGTTCATGAGTAAAGTTCTTTGGGTGATCTGAGGTTTGGCACCCCATATTTATTGCATGTTGCCCCCCTCCCCGATCCTTGGTGTCTGCTAGTTTGGTTCGCTTGTTTCTGCCATCTAATACACAGCGCTCCTACCCCTAGTATGCAGTGTTTTGGTGTCCTATTCCTTGATGTTTGGTTATATTCAGATACTTGGTTGTTTAGTAGTCTGCTACCCTTGTCTTTCATAAAGTTCTTTAGGTGTTTTGTGGTTTGGCATCCCAAGTTGTGTGTGTTTGTTTTCCTTGTTCTTGGTGTGCATTGTTTTGGTTCCAGAATCAAGTGTCCATTGGTCTCTGCCATTGTCTGTTAGATAATGTTCTTAGAATTTTCAGCAGCTTATCTTCTCAGTCTGTGGGGTCCTTGGTTTGGTTCCCCTGCTCCTGGTGTCTAGTAGTTAGTGCTCCTGTCCCTGATATCTAGTAGTTAGTGATTCTGTCCCTTGTGTCTTATGGTTTGGTTCCCTTTTCTTTGCACCCATTGGTAGTGCTCCTTTTCTTTATGTCCAATATTGTAGTGTCTCAGTCCCTGGTGGCTATTGATTTGACACCCGAGAACTTGGCATTCAGTAGTTTGGTTTCTCTTTTCCTATATTTTGTGTGTCCCTATCTGGTTTCTAGTGGTTATATTCCCCTATATTGCCAATCGATATTGCCAATCGGTCTGCACAGAGGTAAGTAATGTGCCTCCTGCTTGGACAGTGACAGGCGACACTCCTAACACTCAAACACCGCCATTGATGGCGTTTAAGTGGTAAATGATGAGCGGCAGCGGCATTGCTCCTGCGTATCATTGATGGTGAGGACCCAACTGCTGATAGTAACTGATCCTCACCCTCTATGAAGCAAGCCCAGATCCCGAGCTTGCTTCATAGACCTGCTGGACTTATTGCCGTACATTTTCGCATGGGTCCTCAAGGGGTTAAGATTTGAAACAAATACAATATTAGAAATAGTATAACTTTTTGTTTTACTGTCATTAAGCTTTATGGAAAACCCCTTTAATTCCTCAGGTGGGTGAGTCCAGGTTTCATGATATCACATGACAGCACTCACCTAGGTTACATGTTGTATAGTGACACTGGTCATCCTAGCAGATGCTTTACAATGCCTGTGGAGTCTAAGGTGGGCTCTTATGCGATTGAGGTCATGGAGGCCTCTTGGGGCATTTGCCCCGGCTCTATTCCTGGCCCGCAGTTGAGGACCATTGCTCTCTACACTCATGATTTATACATGTAATGCACTTCACTGAACGGTTGATACCCAGGTGTATTTTTAGTCTTCCTGCCGCTTGTTACCTGCTTTTCTAGGTCACTCTCTTTACTTGGCTGAGGTTCCGTATGTATAAATTTTGCAAGAAGAGGCCCAGGGCTGGTATTGCCATTGTTCAGAGACTGGTCGTGTCTAGCAAAGGAAAACCCAGAATAGACCTTCGCTGCAGCGGCGGATCCAGCAGTTAATATTCCTCCTGAATTTAGCAGCTCACTCTCGGAGCACGTCCCAGACCTTAGGGAAATGAGACATTTTGCTGCGAGTTTTGCCAGGGGTTCAATTATAATTGTTATTATCTTTGTTATCTCATAATAACATCCCCCGTGACATAATTTGCATCTTAATTTATGTAATGCGTCCATTAATAAGGATGTCTACTTTGCATCAATTAGGTAGCAGTGACATTCACGTTCCTGATTTCTTCCGCTGAGGTAATGCGACTTATTTTAAGATAAATATCTGGAATGGGGGAAAAAAAGCCCAACCCCCCCCCCCCCAACAATCATTGGTACAAATGACATTAACTAGTTAGCTGGAGTATGTCTGCAACAGATACTGGATGTTATGTACAGCTCTCACCTTATAGCGGGAAGTCCTAGAATCTGTTGTCAGTGGAATCTGTGAAGTTATCAGATGCTCTAGATTTTATATATATATATATATATATATATATATCCTTTGTTTGAATTTATATACATCGATAGCATGCAAAATGTTGTGCCTCCATTAGCACTTATCCACATTAGAGAAGTATATTATTGGAGGGGATCTGACCGCTGGGTCTCCAAAAATAGGTACCCCCATTGGAATTGAGCTGCTTCTCAAGTATGTGGTCCCAGCAATCCCCCCCACCCCCATGATCATACACCCCCCCCCCCCCCATTCTGTGGATAGGGTAATGGTGCAAGACCCCTGCCTGGGAACACTCATCAAACGCTAATATCTAATTGGTGGAGGTCTGAATCATGGCGGTCCGAGGGTCCTCAGAGAAAAACATCAACTAGTAAATAAATTGGTAAATTGGGCATTATTTTTCCATAAGAGTAGTTAAATAGGGTTTGAAGCTCACGGTCACAGTCAGAACCTGGTGCCCGTGGGGGTACAATGATGACAACATTATACAGAACAGAAGGAAGGGGCCCTAATTGCAATTTGGCACATGAGATCCAATTGGTTGTTTCCCCTTGCCGTTCTCTCTCACTGCATTCAGTCATGGAAATAAAGAGAGAAACTGCAGCTGCATCCCCCTCCTCTCTCACAGCTAACAGTATACCAGGCATAAAGGGAGGAAAGCTGCAGCTGCATCCCCCTCCCCTCTCACAGATAACAGTTTAATGAGACATACTGTAACAAGACTGAATCTGCAGCTACATCCCCTTCCCTGCTCACAGAAAACAGTATACCAGGCATAAAGGGAGGAAAGCTGCAGCTGCATCCCCCTCCCCTCTGACAGATAACAGTTTAATCAGACATACTGTAACGAGACTGAATCTGCAGCTACATCCCTCTCCCCTCTCACAGCTAACAGTATACCAGGCATAAAGGGAGGAAAGCTGCAGCTGCATCCCCCTCCCCTCTCACAGATAACAGTTTAATGAGACATACTGTAACAAGACTGAATCTGCAGCTACATCCCCTTCCCTGCTCACAGAAAACAGTATACCAGGCATAAAGGGAGGAAAGCTGCAGCTGCATCCCCCTCCCCTCTCACAGATAACAGTTTAATCAGACATACTGTAACGAGACTGAATCTGCAGCTACATCCCTCTCCCTGCTCACAGATGACAGTATACCAGGCATAAGGGGAGAAAAGCGGCAGCTTCACCCCCTCCTCTCTCACTGTAGTGTACCAGATAGATTCAAAGATCTTGCAAGTAGGCAAAGGGAATCTATAGGCTGCTGAATAATGAGGAAAACGGTTCCCCCCCAGTTCATACAGCCACATATACTACTGATTCATTAAGATACCAAACTCTTACTTAGCTGCTGTGTATGGGATATCATTACACAGTATTTATCACTGAATCTCCTTCATCTGATCACCTTATATGCTCCATAGTCCCGCTCTCTTGTACAGGGGTTACAGGTCAGGTGATTCCTCTGTATTTAGCTGCTGTGTTCACAAATTTATCGCCCCCAAGTGGACATTTGAAGACTGCTCAGATCTGTCCTGCACCTGGGCCTGTTATTTCCACATTTATTTAGTTGGTGGAATAACATAATAAGACATCATTGGTAAGTGTAGCAGAGCTGAGTTTGTCAGGGTGATATCAGAATATCTTAGTAGTCTCACTGACGCCTCTTTCATTCATTCAGAAAGGTCGCTGTATGACATCCGGTATAGTTACCCCTAAGAGGTTCCAGGCGGTGATCATCAACACAACTTTTGTAAACTTTGACCGTCGGGAATGCAGCGCCATCAGAACCTGCTCAGGATGCATTATGGGTCAAGGTAAATCGGAAGGGTTCATTTACTTTTTCTCTTTTTAAAGGAGTAGTTCGCCAAAAAAATGTTTCTTTCAAATGAACTGGTACCTAAAAAGTGCCAGAGATTTGTAATTTACTTCTATTAAAAAATCTCAAGTCTTCCAGTACTTCATCAGCTGCCGTATGTCCTGCAGGAAGTGGTGTGTATGTCCTGCAGAAAGTGGAGTATTCTTTCCAGTCTGATACAGAGCTCTCTGCTGCCACCTCTTTCCATGTCAGGAACTGCCCAGTGCAGTAGCAAATCCCAATAGTATAGAAAACCTCTCCTGCTCTCCTGACTTAAAAGAATACACTACTTCCTGCAGGACAAACAGCGGCTGATAAGTACAAAAAGACTTGAAATTTTTTGATAGAAGTAAATTACAAATCTTTGGCACTTTCTGGCACCAGTTCATTTGAAAGAAAAAAAAAATTGTTGAACAACCCCTTTAAGAAAGTTTTTTTTTTTTTTTTTTTTAAAGATTTTTACAAGATTTATTTTTCTCTCCTGTCACCCTAGGTGGCTTCACAGTAAAAACAAAAACTCTGAAGTTTCTGAACTCGCCTAGTAAGGTCTTTTTCCCGTATCCTCACTGTGCCCTGGTGAAAGACATTGATGGCTCCCTCTCAGGGTCAGAAGGGCGCCACCTGCTGGTAGACACTGGTATACTCCCGAACTCCTCATGCCTGGCGGTGGATTATATCAGCGGTGGCGCGTCCGGCCGTGTGTGTGAAGCGGACATAACTTTTCACCGCATGTCCATTGCCCTGTAAGTAATGACAGAAGCTCGGCATCACATAAACATGGAGGCTGATTTTTATGGCGCTGCTAATACTTCAAAGTTCCTGTATAAAAAGAAAAGGCCAATGAAACAGGAACAGTGTGCGACAGGAGGTCAGAACTTCCAGACTAACTTTTCGAAAGTCACCTTGCAAAAGTCAACTCGTAAAAGTCACCTTACCTCCCAGTAAACGCGCCTGCTGCCAGAGAGAGCGGGATTATCCTCCCCCAGTTTTGTGCACAGTAAAACAAAACATCAGGCCTTATATAATCCATTAAAACATGTATACTTGTGTAAAACAAACATATAACCTGAAAATGGCGGCTGAAAATCGCCCAAATAAACACGAAACAGGATAGCAATTAAAAGAAAGAACATGAAATCTGGGCCTGCAATACAAATTGCTGCGTAAATTCAAAATCCCCAGACCAAATCCCATTAATCCCACACTTCAAAGACAGGTAGACGCTAAATGCGGGGAGTTTCCTATATTCTGGGTTTAGTAGTGTACTCAGCATAGTGTCAGTTTCTGTTTTTTATGCTAAAGTATTATTGTGAGATAAGCATAGCTACTAGGGCGCTCAATGTAAATCTGGTACGCTACTGTAAAAGTTATAAAAGTGATAGGCCAGCACAGGATGGTATCTCCATAGACTAAAGGGGGCCCCATAGCAAAAAAAAAACTTGTGTTAGGACACATATCTACCATCTCGGGACTGTTGGTACCATGGTTTTTGGCAGATTTTTTCCCCTCACTTCCCCCTTCACATTGCAATATCCTCATGGGCAGTGTCAGCTTGTGCAAGGGAGTGAAACCCAGCACAAGCTGACTCCGCCCATGAGGAACTGGGATACAGCCTAATGCCTTCAACAGTCTTTTGTACTACCTCTTTAGTACATATGGCCTGGATATCAGCATAACCTTCTAGTGTTGAAGCTATAAGATTATCAATTTCTTTTTGCCAACCCACTGCATTGTCATGTAAAAAAAAAAAATTTTTTGTTTCCTGATAATCAACTTGACAAAATTATACACACACAAACGCCTTTAATGGAAGATTGGTAGGGGTCCAGTTCTTAGGGGTGGGATCCTGCCCCTACCAAATCCTTTGTAATGGCCTTCATCAATCAATTAAAGAGTGCATGTGATTAAAAATAACTTTTGACGTGTCGTCAGGCATGTCAAAAGTTATTGATCACTGCTGAGACCCACTGCAATCAGGAGATATAGGCAGGGAGAGAGCACTGCATGATCTACTCCCTGGCTATACCTCTGTAACAGCTAATTCCTACAATGTAAGTTTATGAGACCCGATAAATGGAATAAGAAAGTGTCTGGGAGTTTATTAGGAGTTTGTGCTCTCTCCTCTGCTATATCTCCTGATCAAAGTGGGTTTCAACAGTGAGACCTGTTGCGATCAATAACTATTGATATGTCTGACGACATGTCAAAAGTTACTTTTAAAGACAGTTACTCTTTAAAGAGGTTTTCCAAGATAATTTTTTTCCCTCTTTTTTTGCCTCTTGGTGCAATAAAAGCAAAAAAGAAAACTATACTCACCACTCCTGATCCTCCATTGCTGAAGTGGGAAGAATACGACAGCAGTGGTAACTGAAGGACTTTAGACAGCTTTAGTATATTGGTGGAGGGGAGTCCATTTTTTTCTTACTATTTCTATTGCACTAACTACTACATGAAGCGATTATCGGCTGTAACGGCCAAATACGGGCGATAATCGCTTGGTGTAATACGGCCTTTAGACTCTGAAATCCCTGTAAAGTTCAGTGAGGAGTTTTGCACTTTGGCTGTCACCTAGTCTCCTATAGAAGAAAAAGTTGTGAAGTTGCAGAATGTTAACATTTTTTGTTAAAGTATTGTATTGCCCCCCAAAAGTTATACAAATCCCCAATATACACTTATTACGGGAAATGCTTATAAAGATTTTTTTTTCCTTGCACTTACTACTGCATCAAGGCTTCACTTCCTGGATAACATGGTGATGTCACTTCCTGGATAAACATAGTGATGTCACTTCCTGGATAAAATGGTGATGTCACTTCCAGGATAAAATGGTGATGTCACGACCCGACTCCCAGAGCTGTGCGGGCTCTGGCTGCTGGAGAGGATGATGGCAGAGGGATGCTCAGTGTCCCTCCAGTGCCCTGTGTCCCTCAGTGTCCCCCTGCCATCATCCTCTCCAGCAGCCACAGCCCGCACAGCTCTGGGAGTCTGGTCGGGACATCACTAATGTTATCCAGGAAGTGACATCACCATGTTATCCAGGAAGTGACATCGCCATGTTATCCAGGAAGTGACATCACCATGTTACCCAGGAAGTGACATCACCATGTTATCCAGGAAGTGAAGCCTTGATGCAGTAGTAAGTGCAGGGAAAAAAGCACTTTATAAGCATTTCCCATAATAAGTGTATATTGGGGATTTGTATAACTTTGAATAACTTTGTATAAAATTTTCGCCGGACTTCTCCTTTAAGGATTTAACCTAAAAGAGCCCAATATGCTTGTGGGATAAAGTCTTGTCCAACTGATCTGTTTTAGGGAACAAGCTCCTAGTGTCATCTACAACATCACGATTCGTAACAGCAGAAATCAAGAGAGCAGTGTGAACTATGTCCAAGACACGCTATCTAACCTGTATGGCTGGCAGGCCCTGCTGCTGGATAAAGAAACGTACACCATTATATTTCATGTTCCCAGTGTTACAACCACTTTACAGGTTAGTGAATAAGCAATTATACTGTTACATATTATATTTTATTTACGTCCAATAGAAACTGGTGACCTGCACTGGTAGCTGAATATAAGGTCTAATACAATGTATAGTTACTTGGATCCCCGGAGTAGCGATACACGTCACTCAAGCGGTGCTCAGAAAAAAGTAATCAGTATCAAAATTGCATATGACAGAATATTTAGGCACTCACCAACTGCGGTGACTTCAAGGTGATTTACTGCAACATGTAGCCTTCACAGGGAGGAAGACATGTAGGTGGAAATACTAGTCCTAGGACAGCTGTTTCGGGTTTGCCCTTCCTCTAGCCAGGAGAAAGGGAAAACCCAAAACAGCTGTCCCAGCAGAATGGTGAGTGCAGCTCTGGGGTATAATACAGAATGTAACTTAGGATCAGTACAGGAGAAGTAGTGTAATGTATGTATACAGTGACCCCACCAGCAGAATAGAAATATATATATGTGTGCGTGTGTGTGTGTGTGTGTGTGTGTGTAAAAATCAACATGTTATTATCTACATACAGTATTTTGAGGGTTGTCTGGTTTAGAGTGAACTATGAGTTAGCAAGATATGTATTAGGAGCAGCAGTGAGAAACTACACTTGTTACTTGTCACTCTGGAGGACTCAGCACCTCTGTCCAGTACATGATCACTCCTTTGATATCATAAAAATGTGTAATGCCCAATTTCTCCAGTGGAGGTGCTGCAGGGAACACTTGCTTCCCGGTTTGCACAGATTAGAGCTGATCACCGGGTTTCGCAGCAGCACGACTTCAATCTGCATACGTTGGAGGGCCATTCTAACAAGAAGAAATTGCCTGGAGATTACATCCCTTTAAGGTCACGTTTTGCTTTGTCCCTAAAGAGCTGAAACAAAATAGTGATTGACAGTTTTAAAAACGTTTATAATGTCGTAATCCACAATGACCCGTCTTTCAACATTTTCAGATTAATTCTAAATCCCCCTGTCATAGAGATTAAAGGCGTCTCATTGTTTCTCCTCGTACCTCTCATAGTTATGGATAATGTAATAATATTCCACTTGTGTGACCTATTTGGTAATATACTATATATAGTATGCTCTGTTAGGGTAGAAAGGGGTCACATTGCCAGTATCTCTATGCTGCACGCACATGTATACAGGTATAGGCCAGTTCATGAAGTTTATAGCGTTATACCAATTAGGATAGATGCAGGTCTAGTCCTTGGATTTATCTTGCTCTCTAAGCTTTCCCCCAGTACCTTAAGCTTGATTTCGGACATTACTTAAAGAGGTACTCCAGTGAGGGTTTTTTCAAATCAACTAGTTTCATAAAGCTTTACAGATTTGTTATTTGCTTCTGTTTAAATTCTCCAGTCTTCCAGTACTTCTCAGCTGCTGTATGTCCTGCAGGAAGTGGTGTATTCTTTCCAGTCTGACACAGTGCTCTCTGCTGCCACTTCTGTCCATGTCAGGAACTGTCCAGAGCAGTAGCAAATCCCCACAGAAAACCTTTCCTGCTCTGGACAGTTCCTGACATGGACAGAGGTGGCAGCAGAGAGCACTGTGTTTTAGCTTCCCACCTACAGTACAGTACCTATAAAGGCTGCCAGCAGGCCTGAGATGGTGTGGAAGCTTCTAGATCTCGAGGTAGGTGCAGGTCATTGGTGGGATATTTTTGGGATATTATTCTGTCGATATGTTATTAATATTCAAATAGAATATTGCCTTATGCTGGAATCACACATGAAGTTTCTGAGCAAACAGAAGTGGATTCAAAGTAATGAGTAAAATAAGGGAAGCACATATATCTGCCGGGTCCCGAAAAAAAGTATACTTGGTGTTTGTGATTTTCCAACTCTATAGTATATATAGTATATCTTATTTTCCTTCTTTATTGGGTTGAAAAACAATTTTTTCTCAGTACGAAAACCATCCTGTATGTACACTGATGCTGCATTCTGCAGGGAGAGTTGGACCCTGTTTTGAAGATTGAGAAAGGTCGAAGCAGTGGGACCCAGAGTGATCAGTCTGTTTTCCACTACCATGATGATAGGTGATAGCTTCTAATTGTGGGAGAACCCCTTTAAAGCGTTACTGTCATTCAACTGACACTTTGCAGATATCAATAACTATCAATAGTACAAGCAATTTTAAGAAACTCTGTAATAATTTTATTAAGCAAAAGAGTTTCCTTCTGTACTCAAAGCTGTTTCCCAGCCTCCCCTCTTACTTTAGAAGAAGCATTTCTGTGTCCATTATGCTCTATGGAGAGGGGAGGGGTCGAGGGGGACCGAGAGCAGAAAAGGCAGCCCTGCATAGCACAACATCCTTCAATCTTCTCTCACTAAGCTCTTAGACTAGCACTGACCTTTCTGACCTCTGAATGCAGCGTTTTATGTGCCCAGACAGTCTTAAAACTGTACAGCTGCTTCTTTGCTCTCCCTGCTCACTCATCCCCCTCAGCCCCTCCCCCATCCATAGGTTGTAATTGGACTCAGCAAACCTGTCTTCACATCGCTCCTCTGTAACAAAGATGACTTTGCCTGATAATGCACAAATAAGAAGTGGAAAACAGCTTTTTGAGTACAGAAAGAGGCTTTTTTCCCCCTAATAAAACCTAATACAGAGTTTCTTAAAATTACTTGTGCTTTTGATTTAAATGATGTAAATGACAGTTACACTTTAAATCTTAGGTATAAGGCTTTGTCTATTAGGCTATGCTAAAATTAAAGTTATACATGATTAGAATAAGCACAGCTACTTTCAGCGCCACTCCTGTCCTCAGGTTGTGTGTAGTATTACAATTCTGCAAAATTCCTTTCCAAAGAGTAAAGGAGAGGAACAATTTCTGAAAGAATGCGGACATGTTTTGTAGGCCTGGATAACCCTTTAAAAGGGTTATCCAGTGCTACAAAAATATGCCCACTTTTCCCCCTCTCTTGTCTCCAGCTCAGGTGTGGTTTGCAGTTAAGCTCCATTTACTTTAATGGAATTGAGTTCCAAACCCCACCTATCTGGAGACAAGAGAGGGGGAAAAGTGGCCATGTTTTTGTAGCGCTGAATAACCCTTTAACTCCCTTAGAACATGAGGGTAAATGTCATCTAGACCTGGTGATTTCTATGCTTTGATCTCTGCCTTTTTTCCTGGGATAGACAGGTGACGTTTAATGGAGAGTTTACCTCCTCATCCTGCTGCCTGTGACCTGACAAAACTGTAGAGAAAAATGTTTAGTATATTGGTTGATCCTCATCACCCTCTATGCTTCCTCCCTACTTTTTAAAGGGGTGACTCTTCCAGTTGGAAACTGACAGCACGGGTATGCATATCAAATTAGTTTTAGTATCATATATATATACACAGCCCAGCATACAATTTGCTTTCCCCACCACCTGGCGGCACTGGTGACTCATTTTATTGCTGTCAGAAATCAATACCCCTATCAATCCTTCTCTTCTGAAGTCTTTGCCAACACAGTGCTTTCTTTTTATTATTCACATTGGATTTGTCCTGTTCCTTACTAGAGATGAAAAAATTGTGCAGCATTTAATTAGTGGTGGGCTGTGTCCATGTTTATCAGGACTCCCTAGCGCTGTATCCAATGTCCTCAGCCACTGGTAACTGTAACGACTGGAGTCGTGGATCCGCTGTAGCACCTCTAGCGATGACGTAGCCGAACCAGGGAGCTGAGTCTAAGGGGCTGCTGTTCTTCACCAGTACCCGCTGCAAGGTGGGATGGACTTGCTGCGGCAGGCGACCCTCAGGTCGCTACCCCTGGCTAGTGCCCATATTTATACCAGTTAGTAAGGTTAAAGGGATGGTCCATCTCTGTTCCATTCATGTAAGTGGAGCCAAACTGGAATTCAATGCCCGACCTGTGGACGAGTGTGGCACTGTTTTTGGAAGAAAGCAGCCATGTTTTTCCTATCCTATCCATCTCCTAACTGATCAAACTTTGTCTTCCTGTGCAATGTAGCTAAGGCTTTCTGGATTATCATGTTACATATGAGCTTCCAAGATGTTAGGGGTTGTTTGTGCTTGCCACCCCTGAAGCCTCATAACAAAGTCCTTGGTATTTCTCCATGTTCTATGCCCTTTAAGTAAATTAAATTGCATTTATGAAATCAATCAATATATATACACATACATATATATATATATATATATATATATATATACATATACAGTCATGGCCAAAAGTTTTGAGAATGATACAAATATTAATTCTTACAAAGTCTACTGCTTCAGTTTTTAAAATGGCAATTTGCATATACTCCAGAATGTTATAAAGAGTGACACCACTGGACACTTTAAAAGGAGGCTGGTGCTTGGCATCATTGTTTCTCTTCTGTTAACCATGGTTATCTCTAAAGAAACACGTGCAGTCATCATTGCACTGCACAAAAATGGCCCAACATGGAAGAGTATCGCAGCTAGAAAGATTGCACCTCAGTCAACAATCTATCAAATCATCAAGAACTGCAAGGAGAGAGGTTCCATTGTTGCCAAAAAGGCTCCAGGGCGCCCAGGAAAGATCAGCAAGCGCCAGGACCATCTCTTAAAAGTGTTTCAGCTGCAGGATCGGGCTACCAGCAGTGCAGAGCTTGCTCAGGAATGGCAGCAGGCAGGTGTAAGTGCATCTGCACTGTGCACTTTGAGGCGGAGACTCTTGGAGCAAGGCCTGGTCTCAAGGAGCAAAGAAGCCACTTCTCTCCAGAAAAAACATCAGGGACAGACTGATATTCTGCAAAAGGTACAGGGAGTGGACTGCTGAGGACTGGGGGAAAGTCATTTTCTCTGATGAATCCCCTTTCCGATTGTTTGGGACATCTGGAAAACAGCTTATTCGGAGAAGACGAGGTGAGCGCTACCACCAGTCTTGTCTCATGACAACTGTAAAGCATCCTGAAACCATTCATGTGTGGGGTTGCTTCTCAGCCAAGGGAATCGGCTCTCTCACAGTCTTGCCTAAAAACACAGCCATGAATAATGAATGGTACCAGAATGTCTTCCAAGAGCAGCTTCTCCCAACCGTCCAAGAGCAGTTTGGTGATCAACAATGCCTTTTCCAGCATGATGGAGCACCTTGCCATAAAGCAAAGGTGATAACTAAATGGCTCAGGGAACAAATCTTAGAGATTTTGGGTCTATAGCCTGGAAACTCCCCAGATCTTAATCCCATTGAGAACTTGTGGTCAATCATCAAGAGACGAGTGGACAAACAAAAACCAACAAATTCTGACAAAATGCAAGCATTGATTGTGCAAGAATGGACTGCTATCAGTCAGGATTTGGTCCAGAAGTTGATTGAGAGCAGCCAGGGAGAATTGCAGAATTGAAGAAGGGTAAACACTGCAAATATTGACTTGCTGCATTAACTCATTCTAACTGTCAATATAAGCTTTTGTTACTCATAATATGATTGCAATTATATTTCTGTATGTGATAAAAACATCTGACAAACACACATAAAAACCAGAGGGCAGCAGATCATGTGAAAATATAATATTTGTGTCATTCTCAAAACTTTTGGCCATGACTGTAGAAAGAATATACAAGATGGTAACTTCTGCCTCTGTATAATACAATCGTATAGTTTTATCATTGACCTATAGGAGAAATCTCTATTATGTTATTAGATTCCATTAATTATTCTGGTTATTACATTTTATGTCTGGCATTAAAATAATCATTAGCATAATGATGGAAGGAGAAGGATTCCTGTCCCGGATATCGCTAATCGTAAAATTTCAGATTGGTCTTATTGATAATATGTTAATAGGGCATGAGGGGGTTAAACTCAGGGGCATAGCTATAGAGGGTAAAGAGGTGGTATGAATGGCACATGGTATTATTGTACTGGAGCCCAGGAGCCCCATGTTACATGTTGTTCATGTCTATGACTGAATAAATCCAATACTGTATAACATAGCAGAACATTGAGCTCAACACATTTCTCTTTGGGTAAGTCCATTCAATCAGGGGGACACTGTATGATTTGATTTAAAGAGGCCTGTCCTATTTTATCTACATAAAAATGTAATCACTGTGTACAAACATTAAATTACTTATCCTGTACTGATCCGGAGTTACATCCTGTATTATACTCCAGAGCTGCACTCACTATTCTGCTGGTGGGGTCACTGTGTACATACATTACACTACTTCTCCTATCCTGATCCTGAGTTATATCCTGTATTATACTTCAGAGCTGCACTCACTATTCTGCTGGTGGGGTCACTGTGTACATACATTACACTACTTCTCCTATCCTGATCCTGAGTTATATCCTGTATTATACTTCAGAGCTGCACTCACTATTCTGCTGGTGGGGTCACTGCGTACATACATTACATTACTGATCCTGTCCAGATCCTGAGTTACATCCTGTATTATACTCCAGAGCTGCACTCACTATTCTGCTGGTGGGGTCACTGTGTACATAAATTACATTACTTATCCTGTACTGATCCTGAGTTACATCCTGTATTATACTCCAGAGCTGCACTCACTATTCTGCTGGTGGGGTCACTGTGTACATAAATTACATTACTTATCCTGTACTGATCCTGAGTTACATCTTGTATTATACTCCAGAGCTGCACTCACTATTCTGCTGGTGGGGTCACTGTGTACATAAATTAAATTACTTATCCTGTACTGATCCGGAGTTACATCCTGTATTATACTCCAGAGCTGCACTCACTATTCTGCTGGTGGGGTCACTGTGTACATACATTACACTACTTCTCCTATCCTGATCCTGAGTTATATCCTGTATTATACTTCAGAGCTGCACTCACTATTCTGCTGGTGGGGTCACTGCGTACATACATTACATTACTGATCCTGTCCAGATCCTGAGTTACATCATGTATTATACTCCAGAGCTGCACTCACTATTCTGCTGGTGGGGTCACTGTGTACATACATTACATTACTTATCCTGTACTGATCCTGAGTTACATCCTGTATTATAGTCCATAGCTGCACTCTCTATTCTGCTGGTGGGGTCACTGTGTACATAAATTACATTACTTATCCTGTACAGATCCTGAGTAACATCCTATATTATACTCCAGAGCTGCACTCACTATTCTGCTTCTTGATTTCTGGAAAATCTGGAAAGATGTAGTTAATGCATAAAAATAGTTCCACATCTACTTGAAATAATCTCTTAAAAATAAGTCGGTCTACAGATTCATTCTGGTAAATACAAGTATCATTGTGGGTTTGTGATTGAAAAGTTATATTCTAATAATATAAATTGATCATACTTTTTATATATTTTGTATTGTTTTATGAGGTCACAGGTGCCAGAGAAAAGAGGTGTACAACTAAGGGGAGGGGGGGGTCATTAAAAAAGACAACAGCATTGCACTATCCGACCACTAGGTGGCACAGCGTTCCTCCATAAGAATGCCCTTTTTACTGAGAAGAGAAGTTTGTATACTAGACTATGGCATGATTTTTATTTGGATATGTGATATACCTGTGCAAATGAGGAGAATTATAAATAATATTACGAAGGTTAAACTTTACATATGCCTTATCAAATATGTAAAATGATCGCTATGAAAGAGAGATAGATAGATAGGAGATAGATAGATAGATAGATAGATAGATAGATAGATAGATAGGAGATAGATAGATAGATAGATAGATAGATAGATAGATAGATAGATAGATAGGAGATAGATAGATAGATAGATAGATAGATAGATAGATAGATAGATAGATAGATAGGCTAATATTGATGATATGTGTTGTATTTTATTATTATATCTTTTTCCCTCTCTTTCTCTTGCAGTACTTGGCCACTTTTGATGACTTCGCTGATGGCAATCTGCTATATATTCAGCACAGTAACCTGCCAGACCTCCTTAATATATCCATAACATGTGGATGGCGGATGGGGCAGCCTCACCAGTCTGTCCCTCTCCCCGCAGATGGCAGCGCTTGTGACTGGTTCTATGACGGCAGCCGTGGCATCCTGACCTACCTGGGTAATGTGACTGTTATGTAATGTTCAGTACTGGGTGGGATGTAACCAGCATAGCATATTACATGCTAATACACTACCGTTCAAAAGTTTGGGGTCACATTGAAATGTCCTTATTTTTGAAGGAAAAGCACTGTACTTTTCAATGAAGATAACTTTAAACTAGTCCTAACTTTAAAGAAATACACTCTACACTCTATACATTGCTAATGACTATTCTAGCTGCAAATGTCTGGTTTTTAGTGCAATATCTACATAGGTGTAAAGAGGCCCATTTCCAGCAACTATCACTCCAGTGTTCTAATGGTACAATGTGTTTGCTCATTGGCTCAGAAGGCTAATTGATGATTAGAAAACCCTTGTGCAATCATGTTCACACTTCTGAAAACAGTCTAGCTCGTTACAGAAGCTACAAAACTGACCATCCTTTCAGCAGATTGTGTTTCTGAAGCATCACATTTGTGGGGTCAATTAAACGCTCAAAATGGCCAGAAAAAGAGAACTTTCATTTGAAACTCGACAGTCTATTCTTGTTCTTAGAAATGAAGGCTATTCCATGCGAGAAATTGCTAAGAAATTGAAGATTTCCTACAACGGTGTGTACTACTCCCTTCAGAGGACAGCACAAACAGGCTCTAACCAGAGTAGAAAAAGAAGTGGGAGGCCGCGTTGCACAACTAAGCAAGAAGATAAGCACATTAGAGTCTCTAGTTTAAGAAACAGACGCCTCACAGGTCCCCAACTGGCATCTTCATTAACTAGTACCCGCAAAACACCAGTGTCAACATCTACAGTGAAGAGGCGGCTGCGGGATTTTGGGCTTCAGGGCAGAGTGGCAAAGAAAAAGCCATATCTGAGACTGGCCAATAAAAGAAAAAGATTAAGATGGGCAAAAGAACACAAAAAAAAGGAAAAAGTTTGCGAGACGCAGAACAAATGAAAAGATGCTGGAAGAATGCCTGACGCCATCTGCTACGCATGGTGGAGGTAATGTGATGGTCTGCGGTTGCTTTGGTGCTGGTAAGGTGGGAGATTTGTACAGGGTAAAAGGGATTCTGAATAAGGAAGGCTATCACTCTGCACCGCCATGCCATACCCAGTGGACAGTGCTTGGTTGGAGCCAATTTCATCCTACAACAGGACAATGACCCTAAAAACACCTCCAAATTGTGCAAGAACTATTTGCAGCAGAAGCAGCAGCTGGTATTCTATCATAGGTAATGGAGTGGCCAGCGCAGTCACCAGATCTGAACCCCATTGAGCTGTTGTGGGAGCAGCTTGACCGTATGGTACGCCAGAAGTGCCCATCCAACCAATCCAACTTGTGGGAGCTGCTTCTAGAAGCGTGGGGGGCAATTTCTCCAGCTTACCTCAACAGATTAATAGCTAAAATGCCAAAGGTGTGCAATGCTGGAATTGCTGCAAAAGGAGGATTATTTGACGAAAGCAAAGTGTGATGTAAGAACAATGTTATTTCACATACAAATCATTATTTCTAACCTTGTCAATGTCTTGACTATTTTCTATTCATTTCACAACGTATGGTGGTGAAGAAGTGTGACTTTTCATGGAAAACACAAAATAGTTTGGGTGACCCCAAACCTTTGAACGGTAGTGTATATGGTAGGGTATGGATGTAACACTCCTGGCACTGTATAGGGGATCAGGGGCTGGCACTGTATGGGTGATCAGGGGCTGGCACTGTATGGGTGATCAGGGGCTGGCACTGTATGGGTGATCAGGGGCTGGCACTGTATGGGTCATCAGGGGCTGGCACTGTATGGGTGATCAGGGGCTGGCACTGTATGGGTGATCAGGGGCTGGCACTGTATGGGTGATCAGGGGCTGGCACTGTATGGGTGATCAGGGGCTGGCACTGTATGGGTGATCAGGGGCTGGCACTGTATGGGTGATCAGGGGCTGGCACTGTATGGGTGATCAGGGGCTGGCACTGTATGGGTGATCAGGGGCTGGCACTGTATGGGTGATCAGGGGCTGGCACTGTATGGGTGATCAGGGGCTGGCACTGTATGGGTCATCAGGGGCTGGCACTGTATGGGTCATCAGGGGCTGGCACTGTATGGGTCATCAGGGGCTGGCACTGTATGGGTCATCAGGGGCTGGCACTGTATGGGTCATCAGGGGCTGGCACTGTATGGGTCATCAGGGGCTGGCACTGTATGGGTCATCAGGGGCTGGCACTGTATGGGTCATCAGGGGCTGGCACTGTATGGGTCATCAGGGGCTGGCACTGTATGGGTCATCAGGGGCTGGCACTGTATGGGTCATCAGGGGCTGGCACTGTATGGGTCATCAGGGGCTGGCACTGTATGGGTCATCAGGGGCTGGCACTGTATGGGTCATCAGGGGCTGGCACTGTATGGGTCATCAGGGGCTGGCACTGTATGGGTCATCAGGGGCTGGCACTGTATGGGTCATCAGGGGCTGGCACTGTGTTTATGTCCTTATGTTGGCACTATATCTTACACTGTATATGGGGTCTGTGGGTCTCACCCCATGGGGGATCTATGTACAGCTGGTGACATGATGGTCTATGCCTGGCACAGTATGGGGGTTGTGGTTGGCACAGTGCAGGGCTATAGGAGACATGTGTGGCTGGGTCATCTCTAGGCCCCGTAGAAGGTTCTAGAATTGTGATGCAGTTTTCACGATTAAAAAAAACAAAACAAAACCTAGTGTACATTAGTTGCACCATATTTATTATCTGCTTTAGAAACACTGGGAAGGATTTGCTAAGACCGACATCTCACACATCAGTCTTAAAGGAATAGAAAAACAGAGCTAATTTCTTTCAAAAACAGCACCACCCCTGTCCTCGGGCTATGTGTGGTATTACAACCTGGCTCAATTCACTTTATTTGGAACTGAGCTGCAATACCGCACACAAACTGAGAACAAGAGTGGCGCTGTTTTTGGTAGAAATAACATTTTTTCTTATCCTAGATAACCCATTTAAGCAAATCTCCCACCAGCTCACAGACATGCTGGATTTATGCAGAGGCCCTACTGGAGAGCGCAAGGCAGACCCAGCAAAAAGTTGTGCAAATATCTTGTCATGGCCTAATTGTGCTATTGTGTGCCGAAACTGTGTCAACATTTTGGTGTACAAGTTTATCATAAAATATAAGGGGAGATTTATCAAACATGGTGTAAAGTGAAACTGGCTCAGTTGCCCCTAGCATCCAATCAGATTCCACCTTTCATTCCTCACAGGCTCTTGGAAATGAAAGGTGGAATCTGATTGGTTGCTAGGGGCAACTGAGCCAGTTTCACTTTACGCCATGTTTGATAAATCTCCCCCATAGTTTATAGTTCGTGTGAACTTCGACAAAGCACATTTATCAATCAGCCGATACACAGTGATAAATCTGATGCCAACTCTCTCTGTTGTTATTTATTATTAGCCTTACATACAATATTTACACTTTTACTTTATATTATATTATATGTGTTTATTATATATGTATTATATTATTATAGTTTAAGGTTACTTTAATTGCTGTAATATTTTTTTTTTTATTATTTTCTTCTTTATCTGAGATCCCGATCTGAGGTCCCGCACAGATTTTGAGGATCTAATGTACAGTACAGGGCCATTTGTCTGATACGTCTTGTTTTAACAGCTTTTATATAATAATAATAATAATAATAATAATAATAATAATAATAATAATAATAATAATAATAGAAATTAATAATTTTCTAAAAATATAATAAAGCAAATTACTACAAATAAAACAAATAAAATTGATAAAGGTGTCAATGATAATACAGTGGTGCCTTGGATTACGAGCATAATTCGTTCCGGGACCGTACTTGTAATCCAAATCCACTCTTAAACCAAAGCAAATTTTCCCATAAGAAATCACTGATATGCAGACAATTGGTTCCACAACCCAAAAATAATGGTTTATTATTCTGAATAACATGTAAAACAGATTAAACAAACGTTCAGAAACAGCAGAATATGTGATATTATAAGTTACTGTACAGTAATGGAGAGGATGGGAAACACAAGGGCGGACAGAGACTGCAGGGAGCAGGAATGAGCAGGGCAGATGTGGGCACATACATGTAGCACTCTCTGTCCGGGGAGAGAGGTGTTACAGCTATGAAGAGAGATTACCCCCACAGTCCTGTCCCCTGATGTAAGCCCCAGCCTGAAGTGGGTCTGCCATGATATGGAAGTTGAGAGAGACTTCCTGGGTCAGAGTACAGGGCTGTAGACCCCGCTATGCAGACCATGCCCCTCCTCCACTCCCCCTCCCACCCAGTACAGGGAGCTCTTAAACCAAAGCAATGCTCTTAAACCAAGTCACAATTTTGAAAAACTGAGCTCTTAAACCAAAACGCTCTTAAACCAAGTTACTCTTAAACCAAGGTACCACTGTACTTATAATACTAAAAGTTTGCAAAATTTAATAGAAAGAGGAAGACCGAAAAAACTTCCATTCTTCCAGGTATATATAACGTCATACCAATTACTCCGATTTTTTTTTTATTTAGTCAATATGCTGATATAGAGCTATTAAGACATTGGGGAGATTTATCAAACATGGTGTAGAGTGAAACTGGCCCAGTTGCCCCTAGCAACCAATCAGATTCCACCTTTCATTTTCCAAAGAGTCTGTGTGGAATGAAAGGTGGAATCTGATTGGTTGCTAGGGGCAACTGGGCCAGTTTCACTTTACACCATGTTTGATAAATATCCCCCATTGTGATCACTCACATCAGTCCCTGGCCCCGTGTAGATCACAGTCCTTATCTTGGGATTCCTTTAGTCCAGGGATGGGGAATCTTCGGCCCTCCAGCTTTTGGAAAACTACAATTCCTATCATGCCCGGATAGCCAAAGCTTTAGCTTTGGGAATTGTAGTTTTGCAACAGCTGGAAGGCTGAATATTCCCAATCCCTGCTGTAGACGTTCATACCCATGCCCGATGTGAGTGCTAATGGTTTAAAGATTGCTTTAATTGGTGGATCAGTCATCTGGCTCTTCACTTGTTGGCACGCCCTGAGATATATGGCTGAACAAGTATTAAATGGGTTATCCAGCGCTACAAAAACATGGCCACTTTCTTCCAGAGACAGTCCCACTTTTGTCTCCAGCTTGGGCGGGCTTTTGCTGCTCAGTTCCATTGAAGTGAATGGAGCTTAATTGCAAACCGCACCTGAACTGGAGACAAGAGTCATGTAGTCTCTGAAAGAAAGTGGCCATGTTTTTGTAGCACTAGATAACCCCTTTAATTGTTAAACCACAAGATCCAAACGATCAGACAAATGAGCGATCGGCAGCTGATCGCTGGGTCTTGTATTGGGACAGTAATTGGCCTCTTTGGTTTATAATCTCCTACTGTAAAGGCCTATTAGAAATGAAAGCAAACAAATTATATATATTTATATAGCCCTTGGTCAGATTCAAACCCAGGTCCCTAGCGCCACAAGGCAACACTGTTAGCCACCATTCTAAATAAATCAATGCAAATGATTAAAAAAGATTTTTTTTTCGCCCCCCAATTTCCTGTTATTTTTAGTCACCTTAATGGTATGATACAATTAGTCAGCCAAGTAATCCAGTTTACAAGCTTTGTAGAATTCTTCAGCTGCCACTCAAGCAAAAGCCCCGGGCCCTTGCGCTAACCGCCCCCCCCCACCTCCCACCATGTGACTCAGTCTCCATGACTACTGGCTACATCTGCTGACACCCCGCTCACTATTTACTGCTTAATTAAGAATTTCACGGCTCAAACCTTCTCTCTGCCTTCGAGAACAAGAACTTTAGTGTTGGGAGAAATTCCACATTCAGGATGCCGCACATGGAAAAAAAAAAATTTTTAAAGTATTTTTTTTTTTCAAATATTTTTTGACATGCAAAATTTATTTTTTATTTTTTATTTTTTAGCTTTTGGCTAAACGAAATGCCACCATTCAATCAAAAAAATCCTTAAATGGGGCAGGGATAATGAGCATGCAGGATATCAAAAGAGGAATGTTTGCTCGAGCCGAGCGGAGAAGGCTGGAAGGGCCACGCTAGCAGCCCCAACAACTTCAAAAGCGCCACGGCCTGCCTTGTCAGCAGGCTTATAAAGCTTCATTTGTTCCCGTTTGACTTATGCAAAAGGTCTGGTATGTTTTAGAGCCCCCATCTTGCAGACGCAAGTTCCCCTCTCCCGGTTTTGTGCGTCAGCAGATAGGCAGCTGGGCCCGAAACGACATCAGTCAAAGCGTATAATCACTTGACTCCATGTTAACAATAGTACTTGTAGGGGGGCGGCCGGGGGGGAGGCGTAGATTACAATAGGAACACAATTATTGCAGCTGCTGGGAGGGCTATAATTCTTCATATAAAAAGCATGAGACTTCATGAGTGAGGAGAGGAGAGGTGGGGGGGAAGGGGGGGATGAAGGTTTATTATTTATACTGTGACTTTTGGATGCACGGTGCCGTGCCGGTAGGGTGCCAGCAGCTGCTCGTGCTTCTACCTTCTCCAGTAATTGTACATTCTGTCAGGGGGTTAAGTTACTTTTGACCCCAAGTCTTTATGTTGATGAAAGACTTTTTAAGGGTAACACTGTTAAAAAGTGGCAGGGGTGCATTAAACCGCAAACAAATGATTATAAATTCATATCAGATGCTACTTCATTCACAAATGTGCTTGTAAATTCACACAGACATGCCTCAGATGGGGACGGAGGAGAGAGGACAACAGAGTTATTCAGGGAATAGGAGCAGCTGAACACGGGGGCTTGTTGCTTGTTTTTTCTTTTTTGTTATGCTTGAAATGGCCACTAAGAGCTGTCAATAGAGAAAGGGCGATTTGGGATCTCTCTCTCTCTCACTCTCGCCTTGAGGAAATGCTGCTGTGTTTTCAGTCAAAGTGAAACTGAATATCAACAGATAAAATAAAAAAAAAGAATTAAAAAAAAGAGAGGTTTTGCCTATAAAGAATTCTGACAGTTGTTGGATTTTTTTTTTTTTTTTAGTAAAATGTTAAATAAATAAACAAGTAAGTAAATAAAAGGGATAGAAAGTAAATAAAAGGTAACTATGTAAATAAATAAAATAGATCAATAAAGCATCGATAATAAATTAGTTCAATAAACATCGTGGATAAAGAAAAATGCATAAATAAAAAAAAAGCAATAAATAAATCACTAAAATAGTTCAATCAATATTACAGTGATAAAAAATACACAGAAGAATAAAATATAAATTAATAAATAAATTGCTACAAAAAATATATAGTTCAATAAACAATACAAATACAAAAAAACATACATAAAACCAAATGCAATAAATGAATAAGTATTTTGAGATCACTTATATGGATTACATTTATTTGTAACTTTTTGGTTAGTTTATGTTGGTTTGTTATACTCTTAACTTTTTGTGTAGTTTTCTGTCTTTTTTTTAAACACCTGTCTATAGTTTTTTTTCCCAGATCTGATTCCCCTTGATTCCACTTTGCCCTTTTAACCCTGTATAAATATTCCATAATCTCACACTCTCCCCAACAGCAGATAGAGGACTCCAACAAAATCACAATAAAATGGGATGATTATTAATGAAGTTGAATGTATTACAAATATAAAAGTTCAGTTGATTTGTGCATGGATTTTCTTAGCATAAATTTAAAACTTTTAATTTACTTAAGTGAATCTATATAAAATTGGATTTTGGTTGAAAACTCATTGGGGTGGGTAGATAGATAGAGAGAGAGAGAGAGAGAGAGAGAGAGAGATAGAGAGATAGATAGATAGATAGATAGATAGATAGATAGATAGATAGATAGGAGATAGATAGATAGATAGATAGATAGATAGATAGATAGGACATAGATAGATAATAGATAGATAGATATGAGAGAGATAGATAGATAGATAGATAGATAGATAGATAGATAGATAGATAGATAGATATGAGAGAGATAGATATTAAAAGCAATAGACTGGTAGTTTAGACAGATAGATAAAAAAGAATGAAAAAGAGAAATTAAGTATAATGAGAAACAGATATTAAGTAAAATATATTGATACTAGATAGATAGATAGATAGAAAGATAGATGGGAAATAGATAGATAGATAATAGGCAGATAGATAGATAGATAGGAGATAGATAGGAGATAGATAGATAGATAGATAGGAGATAGATAGGAGATAGATAGGAGATAGATAGATAGATAGATAGGAGATAGATAGATAGGAGATAGATAGATAGATAGTAGAGATGAGCGAAGCAGGTTCGGGTTCGAGTCCATCAGAACACGAACGTTCGGTATTTGATTAGCGGTGGCTGCTGAACTTGGATAAAGCTCTAAGGTTGTCTGGAAAACATGGATACAGCCAATGACTATATCCATGTTTTCCACATAGCCTTAGGGCTTTATCCAAGTTCAGCAGCCCCCGCTAATCAAATGCCGAACGCTCGGGTTCGGATGGACTCGAACCCGAACCCGGTTTGCTCATCTCTAATAGATAGATAGAGAGATAGATAGAGAGATAGATCATAGATAGGTAGATAGATAGATATGAGATAGATAGATAGGTAGATAGATAGATAGATAGATAGGAGATAGATAGATAGATAGATAGATAGATAGATAGATAGATAGATAGATAATAGATAGATAGATAGATAGATAGATAGATAGGACATAGATAGATAGATAGATAGATAGATAGATAGATAGATAGATAGATAGGAGATAGATAGATAGATAGATAGGAGATAGATAGATAATAGATAGATAGATAGATAGATAGATAGATAGATAGATAGATAGGAGATATATAGATAGATAGATAGATAGATAGATAGGAGATAGATAGATAATAGATAGATAGATAGATAGATAGGAGATAGATAGATAGTTTATACCTCATTAATATTAGGATGAAGCCAGGCTTTTCTCTTAGTTGTCATCATTGTTATTGTGATTTTGTGTGTGTGTATTTTTTTTAACCTCTGAACCTTATTTATGTGTAAAACTGAAAAAAAAATAGGTGTTTGTTGAGGGAGGGGGTCAGAGCAATTTTTATTAATTTTCCATTAGAATAAAATATTTTTTTAATTGTTTAGAATTTTTGTCAACTTAGTACAACATTCAGTGATATTTTCACTGTAATGGATGAATTTTTATTGAGTGAAAACTTTTGCCTGCTTCATGACATCGTCTTACAAAGCCATAGCAGAACTTCACCGCTAGAGGGAGCCAGAGTTTGACCACTACACGGCTTGCAGCTTTTGCCTGGAGCCATAAAACATTTCGCCTGAGGCTATTCAAAGTGAAGCTCAATGATATCGTTTAGCCCTTGATTTCCAAGTAATCTGATAGACTCAGCATGATAACTGTGTGTTGTGACAGTAATGCAGATTACAGGGGCCGGGGTCTTCCTTGACGGAAGTGAGGGGGGGGGGGGGTTATGTAATCACTGATTTGGCTGATAATTATTTGACAGTTTGCCGTCTGTTATTCTATTGATCAAATGTTCAAAATAGTTTAGATTTTAACATTTGTAAACAATGGGGGAGATTTATCAAACATGGTGTAAAGTGAAACTGGCTCAGTTGCCCCTAGCAACCAATCAGATTCCACCTTTCATTCCTCACAGACTCTTTGGAAAATGAAAGGTGGAATCTGATTGGTTGCTAGGGGCAACTGAGCCAGTTCTACTTTACACCATGTTACTTTCCACCTTTTTAACTGTTAAAGGGGTGTGGCCTCAGTGTTCATCTGAGCAGTTAGTGTTCAACCAACCAACCAATGAAGTCCTATATACAGTATATGTAGCACAGAGAATCCAATTGAATAGGGTATTTTCCTTATTTTTTTATATAATATATATTGTTTATTATAAATTTGAAAGTTGCCTATACTTTTATACTGAAGTCGTCCAAAGCTGTCGCCAATGGGGGATTCCTAATTTTTTAACGCCTTGGTCTGTTTTTTGGGGATGGATAAGCTGGTGCCGGAGGAGCCTGGTGGCAGGTTACCCCTCCACTCCCCACAGGGAAGACATGAACATTCAGCCGAACATTCATGTGACCATGTGACTCTAAACTCCTGGTTTCATCCATGTAACTCAGCGACTCGGAATAAAACTTTGTCATTTTTAGGGGATTTTAGTACAGTTTTTCTTATATCTTCGTATGGTAAATTATGGCGTTGTGATTCTTCGACAATTACCGATAAACAATCTAATACGACCGATTTGACGAATGACCTGAAATTGTTCACTTAATTACTCCGTTACTCGTTACTTGCGGTCGTCCTGTCCTCGCTGATCGTTCATTTCAGAGCCATTACACCTACAGAACCTATGGGGACGACCAAACGTTGGTATTACACCGAACGATTTCCAACCAATCAACAATGATTTTAGGTCCAGGTCTAAATAAGCGATCGATTCCTCGAATAGTCGTTTAACAGTTGGCTGCAATTACACAAAACGATTATCGTTTAAATCCGAACAATTGGACAATTTTTCAAACGCTAATGGTCGTGTGTAATAGGACCCTTAGTCCCTATATTTGGGCAGTCCCACTCGGTATGGTGCCCTCCCCCGGTATATAAATGGGACACTAGCATACAGTGTAACCATCAGGACTCTCTGACTTGACAAAGAGATCTTGTTGATCTCGAAACGCGTTGTCCATGAGATGAAATAAATTGTGTTCTCTAATGGTCCGTTTACACAAAGTGATAATTCGCCCAATCGATCGTTTAACGATTTTTAAGCAGCGATTTGGTTTTTATAACGATCAGCGTTTAGGCGAAGAAATCGTTAGAAAAATCGTTATTGCAATCGTTTTAAGATCGCTTAACCCTTAGAGGACCGGGCCAATTTAAATTTTTGCGTTTTCGTTTTTTCCTCCTTGTGCTTAAAAGGCCATAGCACTTGCATTTTTTCACCTAGAAACCCACATGAGCCAATATTTTTTGCGGCACTAATTGTACTTTGCAATGACAGGTTGTATTTTTGCATGAAGTACATTGCAAAAGCTGGAAAAAATTCAATGTGTGGTGAAATTGAAAAAACAAAACAAAAAACATTTCTTTTATTTGGGGGGTATTTGCTTTTACGCCGTTCGCTCTGGGGTAAAACTTTTTAATCGCTTTTTATTACAATTTTTCTGGATTTGATGCAACCAAAAATGAGAAATTTTGCACTTTGAGATTTTTTTGCACTTACGCCATTTACCATGCAATATTAGGAATGAAATAAATGAATAGTTTGTGCGATTATGCACGCGACGAAACCAAACATGTTTGTTTATTTATTTATTTTTATTTATAACATTTGAAAAGGGGGGTGATTCAAATTTTTATTAGGGGAGCGGGCTTTTTTATTAATAATAACACTTTTTTTTTTACACTTCTACTAACCCCCCCGGGGTTAGGGTTGTTCCCCCTGGGGTTAGGGTTAGTCCCCCTGGGGTTAGGGTTATTCCCCCTGGGGGACTTCTAGTATAAGCACACTGATCTCTCATTGAGATCTATGCTGTATTGTTATACAGCATAGATCAATGAGATAGGCACTGGATTGCTTTCGGCTGCAGGCGAAAACAATCGAGTGCCGAACCGGGATCTATGCCATTACGGTGCACTGGCCGGGGATGTGTGGATCGCTCCTCCGGGACAACGTCCCGGGGGGGCATTCACCCCACTAGACACCAGGGAAGGCGGACAGCAAGTAATCAGATGCAGCTGTCAACTTTGACAGCTGCATCTGATTACTTAATAAGCGGGCACAGCGATTGGACCATGCCCACTAATAGCTGTGGTCCCAGGCTACATGAGGCACCCAAGACCGTGGCCCCACTCTGAACACCCGTAGACAATCCTGGACGTACCTGTACGCTTAGGGTCGTCTAGGGGTTAAGCCTATCTCACACACAGGGTGAATGTTTGAAAGACTGTTTACACAAATTTTTAGCGAACGACCAACATGTTGAAAGATCAAAATGAACGATTTTGCAGCTCAGTTCCATTGAAGTGAATGGAGCTGAATAGTAACACCACACACAACCTAAGGACAGGGGAGGTGCTGTTCTCGCATTAAAATAACCGTGTTTTTTCTAATCCCGAATAACCAGGATTATCTCTGTCTGTCTCTAAATGAGTATAAGGACTGAGTCTGTCTGATTGAGTGTAAGGACTGAGTATAAGTGTAAGGACTAAGTCTGTCTGAATGAGTGTAAGGACTGAGTATGAGTGTAAGGACTGAGTCTGTTTGATTGAGTGGCTTCAGTGAAGGCTTCGACCAACCGTGTTCCCTTGTATACCGCCACGTCTATAGTTACATAGACCGTTAAATCCACCAGTGAATGCTGTCTCCTACAGTGACATCTTGATCGGTGAGTTATAAGATTGTGCTGCGATTCCCTTATCTTACAGCCTGCTGGGAGTTGTAGTTCCCCATCAGCTACACGACCCCACAGTTCTGGTCTGGGCGCGGTTTGATCGGCCTCCATACATGTGCACTGAGCAATTACTTGATTATTTCTTATAATCTACTTGATTCCTCACCTCGGGCCTTCTACATATTCTCTCAATTAGATAGATTACAGTGTGGCGGGTGCGGGGTTCAGATCTGCGGCCAGCGCTCACAAGCCTCTCCTTATTGTTGTCTTACAGAATTGACCCTTCTGCTTTGTGCTTTGATTCTGTTTGTTTTCACAGTTCCCATATGATTCTATGTGCGGCTTCTCTGTGTCCCGGCTATGGGTCCTACACAGATCACATTACAGTCACACCACATACACAAGAGCCTTGTCACAGCAACCATAGGGGAAACATTGTGCCCCTTAAGCCCAGCGCTACATCATCATAGTAATGTAAGAAACACTGAGAAAGTGCAGGAAATGAAATAGCATGTCTAATGTCCACAATATAGCCACATTGTTTATGTAAGACTATTCTCCTTTATGTACATAGGAGCAGTATTATAGTAGTAATATCCCTGTATATAAGAACAGTATTATAGTAGTTATATTCTTGTACATAGGAGCAGTATTATAGTAGTTATATTCTTGTATATAGGAGCAGTATTATAGTAGTTATAGTCTTGTATATAGGAGCAGTATTATAGTAGTTATTTTCTTGTATATAGGGAGCAGTATTATAGTAGTTATATTCTTGTGTATAGGAGGCAGTATTATAGTAGTTATATTCTTGTACATAGGAGCAGTATTATAGTAGTTATAGTCATGTATATAGGAGCAGTATTATAGTAGTTATTTTCTTGTATATAGGGAGCAGTATTATAGTAGTTATATTCTTGTATATAGGAGCAGTATTATAGTAGTTATATTCTTGTATATAGGAGCAGTATTATAGTAGTTATTTTCTTGTATATAGGAGCAGTATTATAGTAGTTATATTCTTGTATATAGGAGCAGTATTATAGTAGTTATAGTCTTGTATATAGGAGCAGTGTTATAGTAGTTATTTTCTTGTATATAGGGAGCAGTATTATAGTAGTTATATTCTTGTATATAGGAGCAGTATTATAGTAGTTATATTCTTGTATATAGGAGCAGTATTATAGTAGTTATATTCTTGTATATAGGAGCAGTATTATAGTAGTTATATTCTTGTATATAGGAGCAGTATTATAGTAGTTATTTTCTTGTATATAGGAGCAGTATTATAGTAGTTATATTCTTGTGTATAGGACCACTATTATATATGTTTGTCTTTTTTGGCCCCCACTATTATTATTTAGTTACTGTGTGGCACTTTTAACAGGTCCTTGTTATTTTGATTCAAACAATATGCCCCTTGTTGTTTTGTTGATTATTGACCAGACAATCTGGATTTGATATCTATAGATTTTGGCCGACATCACAAGTAGTCAGCCAAAACCTATAGGTATCAAATCCAGATTGTATTAGATCTATCCTTCTGGTGGTAGGCCATCGCTTCCTGTACGGGCAGCTAGTAGTTAAGTCCGTCCCTTGCTCACACTTTGCCTCTTATCTCCTTGCATTGTGGCGCTCACCTCTCCAGATATTCCACTCATATCCACAGGGTGATCGTTTATATAAATTGTACATCAATCAATGCTAAAATATAATGGAATTTTATAGGAACACTTAAAGCCATGATAAATATATGGGTTTGTTATGGGGAATCTCGGTCACAGGATGCAGCTTTTCTCCCGGCTTGTGGGGGCAAAGTCAAACTAAACAATAGGCACCAGGAGGATTGTCCCAACAATTGCCCCTGTCTAATAGACCTGGAGGCAAAAGCCTCTGTGTTCTAGAATGTGTGATACATCGGGGAACGTAAGCGCTTACTTGATATATTGTATCTTTATGTAGCATTTAGTTATTTAGTGAAGGCAGCACCCTGTGCCCCCTCATAGACATCGTCCCCTCGTCCTCTGAATCCTATAGACTGTAACATCGTTGAATAGAAGTTTTCATGTATTGTTTAACCTCTTCTGGTCCAATTTTATGTTGCCTTAAAGACTGCAGAAATGTTCTTAGTGCATTAAAGGACCAAGAACTTTTTTTCAGCCTTTCAATTTTTTATTTTTTTGTCCCTTTTCATTGTCATTTTGCATTGTTCACATTATATCATGAAATAACTTTGTTATATGGTGGTGTTACAGTTGAGAGGAGACTATATCACTATGTTTCTACAATGTCTATTTAGTCGAAGAACGTATGTTAATAATGAACATGATCATTATTAATGGCTGTCATTATCAGAAAAACAGCCGTTTTCTCACCCTAAAAAAGACGTGCGGACATAGACTATGGCCATTTTCACAACAGAGGCCGTTTTGTGACACTGCTGACATGGCACAGATCAGCCGCTGTCTGAGATGTTGGATGATGAACATCACTTTCGGGTGTGCCCGCACTCTAGTTAGCCATAGCACACAATGTAAAGTTTGGCCAGGAGCCGTACTTTACATTGTGTGCAGTCTGTGCAGTCTATTTTGTGTGGCCACTGTTCACTCAATAGATGAACAGAGTGTATACACTGTGGCTGTTGTTCTATACACACAAGTGTGATTTCACACTGCTAATAAACAGTGGCCGTTGTTGCAAACAGCAATAGTGGCTGTTGTTGATTCTAACAATACACTTCACTATCAGGGCCGTATTTACCACTAGGCACCCGTGGTCCGGTGCCTAGGGCAGCAGCTTTCAGGGGGGCAGCACCAGGGAGCAGGGGGAAGAAAGAAAACTTTTTTTTGTTTTATTTTTTTACTTTAGACTTGCCAATAAATCTGGTGTATTTTCAAGGTGGTGTTGGGGGTATGCATGTGGTGGAAACCACGCTCCCATTTCTTTCCCACTAGTCATGTGCTGTTACCAGGATTGTTGACCATACACCTATTGGTTACCGCATGAGTGTCTGGTATCTGCTGCATGTGGTGATATACAGTAAAGGTGTGAACGCAGCCTAAGACTGATCAGATATCAATGTGATGGGGAGTGAAGATGGGGTGTTTTCAGGTTTAGTGACTAGGGCAGTAGCAGCTGTTAATACGGCCCTGTTCACTACGGTGGTGCCTTGGATTACAAACATAATTTGTTCCGGGACCGCGCTTGTAATCCAAATTCACTCTACTTGGTTCACACTACGTATATTTCAGTCAGTATTGTGGTCCTCATATTGCAACCAAAACCAGGAGTGGATTGAAAACACAAAAAGGATCTGTTCACACAATGTTGTAATTGAGTGGATGGCCGCCATATAATGGCAAATATTTGCTGTTATTTTAAAACAACGGCTGTTATATTGAAATAATGGCCGTTATTTACTGTTATATGGCGGCCATCCACTCAATTTCACCATTGTGTGAACAGAGCCTTTCTGTGTTTTTAATCCACTCCTGGTTTTGGTTGCAATATGAGGACCACAATACTGACTGAAATATACGTAGTGTGAACCCAGCCCAGTGAGGCTATGTTCACACTGCGTATGAATCCGTCCGTAGTGCGAACCGCGAATATACGCACGTAGTTTTTTGAGTATACGATATACGAGTATACGATATATGCCCGCACAGTGCACACTACATATGAGCTTACGGCCGGATCGTATACGGCGCCGTGAAAAATAAACAAGACCATTGTTTGAGGACGGAAATGTTGAAACTCACGGCCGTGGATTTCCATGCGGTCCCGTACGAAGTACTTATTTCAGCCAAACTGAACTTGATTTTTCGATCCAAAAGGTTCTGTGTGGTTTATTGGGCTGGGCGAAGATTTCCAAGTAAATGACCTGCCTCAGATCGCTTCGAAACAAGCTAGGGAAGCATAACTGTACTACGGGCGTATGTTCGCAGTGCGTACGCATCCGGCCGCAAGTCGATTTTTCCCACACCTGTAGTTTCAGCCGCACATGTACGGCGGCGTAAGAACTGCGGACGGAATCTTACGCAGTGTGAACATAGCCTTATACTAAAGCAAATGTTTCCATAAGAAATCATTGAAATGCAGAAAATTGGTTCCACATCCCAAAAATTATGATTTTATATTCTGAATAACAGATGAAACAAACATTCAGAAACAGCTGAATCTGTGATATTATAAGTTACTGTACAGTATAGCAATCAGCATGTGGTGTATAATGTATAGTAACTGCATAAACCTGATAACACAGCAGCAGTTTGTAGATACAGGATGGAGCTGCAGATCCCCATAATGCAGTAGCGTAGTACAACAGGCTAGAATAGAGAAGCAGGGCTGCTGTCAGAGGTCTGTGTGGTCCCATGACAGCAATGGGGAAGGGGGTGTGTTCAGCATGGACCAATCAGGGTTGACAGAGACTGCAGAGAGTATGAAGGAATGAGCAGGGCAGATGTGGGCACATACATGCTGCACTCTCTGTCCGGGGAGAAAGGGGTTACCACTATGGAGAGATTACCTCCACAGTCCTGTCCTCTGATGCAAGCCGCAGCCTGAAGTGGATCTGCTGTGATTTGAAAGGTGAGGGAGACTTCCTGGGTCAGAGTATAGACCCTGCTATGCAGACCATACCCCTCCCCCACTCGCCCTTCCACCCAGTAGAGGGAGCTCTTAAACCAAAACAATGCTCGTAAACCAAGTTACTCTTAAACCAAGGTACCACTATATTGGTCTTTTTTTTTTAGGTACCTGGTTGACATGACATCCTATTGGTGTCCTCTCCCCCTGTCTAACCACTTATTAACTACAACATGTAAGATTGTATAGTGTCACCCATTGCTGATGACCTAGCTCCTGTGGTGTATATACACTCACCGGCCACTTTATTAGGTACACCTGTCCAACTGCACGTTACCACTTAATTTCTAATCAGCCAATCACATGGCGGCAACTCAGTGCATTTGGGCATGTAGACATGGTCAAGACAATCTCCTGCAGTTCAAACCGAGCATCAGTATGGGGAAGAAAGGTGATTTGAGTGCCTTTGTACGTGGCATGGTTGTTGGTGCCAGAAGGGCTGGTCTGAGTATTTCAGAAACTGCTGATCTACTGGGATTTTAACGCACAACCATCTCTAGGGTTTACAGAGAATGGTCCGAAAAAGAAAAAACATCCAGTGAGCGGCAGTTCTGTGGGTGGAAATGCCTTGTTGATGCCAGAGGTCAGAGGAGAATGGGCAGACTGGTTCGAGCTGATAGAAAGGCAACAGTGACTCAAATAGCCAACCGTTACAACCAAGGTAGGCAGAAGAGCATCTCTGAACGCACAGTACGTCCAACTCTGAGGCAGATGGGCTACAGCAACAGAAGACCACACCGGGTGCCACTCCGCTCAGCTAAGAACAGGAAACTGAGGCTACAATTTGCACAAGATCATCGAAATTGGACAGTAGAAGATTGGAAAAACGTTGCCTGGTCTGATGAGTCTCGATTTCTGCTGCGACATTCGGATGGTAGGGTCAGAATTTGGCGCCAACAACATGAAAGCATGGATCCATCCTGCCTTGTATCAACGGTTCAGGCTGGTGGTGGTGGTGTCATGGTGTGGGGAATATTTTCTTGGCACTCTTTGGGCCCCTTGGTACCAATTGAGCATTGTTGCAGCGCCACAGCCTACCTGAGTATTGTTGCTGGAAAATACAGCCTCTTGTCAGAAAGATTGTGGACTGCCAGTTCTGGTAGCACAGGCCCTGGGCTTGCACAACTGGGTGTAGCTAACCACTCAAGATTTCCCAAGATAACTAAGCAGACATCAATAGAGTACTTCGGCTTAGCTGCACGATGCTCCACTGCAGATGAACCTCTTTGTACTGGAACGTCCTGACTTGAACAGAAGGATAGTCATCCCAGTTGAAGGCAATAGTCTATCCTTAACTGGTAGTTACCACACTTTTCGCTTTAGCACTACATAATAGCTGTAATACACCAAGTAGCTAGAACTCCTTTCTCTCACCACCTCTAGACTAGAAGACCACCATTTAAGTACCTTCAGGGATATTTATAGGAGTGGACAGGACTAATCACCCACTGGTGGAGAACCTTCTGGAATAGACTACACCCTGGTGTGTGATAGATGGAAGTGTGTTTGGTACCCAGCTCAAGGACTGGATAACAGTGTGGCAACCAACTCATAAAATAAGTGCAAAGTTAACCCTTCTGACGCCCTTCAACTGTGCAAGATACATAGAGAACAGTGAGACACAGTGAGGTTGTAAAGTGCAATCTTTCAGCTCAGGGCTTAGACATACATAGTATGTGACGACAGGTGTGCTAGGACAGTAGGATCACACCCGCTCTGGGACACTACATTTACAGAAGTGCACTGGTAAAAGGGCTGTACTCTTATGTCCCTATGCAGAACGGGGTTATGTTTTATGAAACAAAACTGCTTTAAGAGTTTTTGGTGTTTTTTTTTTTTGTTGTTGTTTGTTTTCAATTTTCACACTGTTAAAGTTGTTAAAGAGTTATAATAAAGTTATATAACTTGTAGTATTGGTGGCAGCAGAGGAGCTGTGTTGTGTCAAAAAGTGCAATGGTAGGTTTCCAAAAAATTGCCATGTGTAAAACAAGAATTAGGGTCTTTCTATGCTGCTAAAGTGCCCATCATGCCTCCATACAGTAAAAGTACCCCACAAAAAATAAAAAAAAATGGACGCTCAACTATACCCATTTTTATGATGAATAGTGCAATGCAAGCTACATGATGTTGCAGACAGACTGCTCAGGTACCAGCTTATCTCTATCAGAACAAAAGGGTCTGTTAGTGTAAATACAACTGACCCAATCACTTTCTTTATAAACATCATTTATCATTGGAAAGTTGGGAGTCCTCCATACACCTTAACTTGTCAACCGAACCTGTCAGAGGTGGCAGGTTTGGTAGACTTTAGGCTATGTGCACACAGTATAAGACCAGCCGGATCACGAAACGGCCGATCTCAGAAAAGATCATCCCAGCCGGTACTGGATGATGTTAAGCACCGCAGAGTTCTGATGTGGGCACATCCGTACGCGCCCGCATTAGAACTCCCCACCGCACAGTATGGAGCGTGCGGCCGGAGCCGCACTCTCCATAGTGTGCATTGACAGGGTTTTCTGCGGCCGCTAATCACTGAATAGCGGACACAGAAAACTGACATGTTAGTTTTCTACCGCGCTGCTAGGGATCATGGGCGGAGTGTATACCATGTGTATACACTCTGGCCGGGATTCCCTCTGCCTGCAGCACAACGTAACTTCCGTACCAATCATGGCCGTTGCAACAATGGCCGTGATTAGTACGGAACTTAAGTTGTGTGAACATGGCCTTAAGGTGTATGAGCACCTTTAAGGTGCCCATACTTCTTCTAAAACTGTTTGCCAAATGCCTTCTAATCAATAGTTATCTCTCTGTCCTCCCCATACACATGTTTGGTATGGGCGAATCTTTCTCTGTTACCTATTGGGAAGGATAAACAGCCGCTTCTTCTTCTGAGAACAAAAGGGTCAAGCGTTGAAAATCCATTCCAGAGCTGGGAGGCCACCATTCATCTTATACTGTCGGTTGACCCCGCCGTCAGCTGTGGGTTCACATTACTTTACTCTTAGATGTATGGGCACCTTTAGACTTTCAATAGCTCCACTCAGCCCGTAATAATGAATGAGTTTGAAAAAGTCCCTATTCCACATCAGTAATATCTGGGTCACAGATCTGGTGATTCCGCTCTCCCATGATGGTGCTATGGTACCTGGTAAGGTATCTTGTGCCAGTGCTGAAGGTCCTAGTAGGTGTCATCGGCCAATATACCCCGATAGGTGTCGTAGTCTCCTGGATTCCTTAATAATTAGGTGTTAGGTTAGCCGGCACTGATTATTTAATCATTCTCACCGGGCAGATCGGCATATGCTCCTTACCAGCCAAATGTAATTATCTGAAAGATTGAAGTCTTCATTATTTCCACTAATTTATTGAACTCTTAGAATTAATGAACCTTTAGTCTTTGTAAATGTGCACGATTACCATGGGAACCCTGGGAAAAAAAGCTACTCATTCACCAAAAAGATGGATGAGGAATAAATGGGTCTTAAATTATGCAAGATATTAGTCCCCGGACTGCAGAGCTGTGGACAAGGTGATAGATCCGGCGCTGGAGACTTCACTCAACTCTTGTCATAATGAGACTTTATTATACAGACTATTCAGGATTACAAAAACAGAGCTACGCCTCTATGTTGGTTGTGTGTGGTATTGCAGGTTAGATCCTTTGAACTGAGTTACAGTACTTCACACAACCAGAGATCAGGTGTGGTTCTGTTTTTGGAAAAAAATAAGCCAGTCTTTCTCATTCTGTACAACCCCTTTAAGAGATGTGTAAACTATGGGGGGAGATTTATCAAACATGGTGTAAAGTGAAACTGGCTCAGTTGCCCCTAGCAGCCAATCAGATTCCACCTTTCATTCCTCACAGACTCTTTGGAAAATGAAAGGTGGAATCTGATTGGTTGCTAGGGGCAACTGGGCCAGTTTCACTTTACACCATGTTTGATAAATCTGCCCCAATATTATAAATAGAGATGATTTATGGCCCTGAGAACTCTATGGATGAAGAGAGCCTTGATTTACCTTCCAGAAACAGTAAGGGTCCTCTGGAGCAAGTAGATCGGCTTAGCTTGCAGCTACACAGCCCAGCCTGTCTCATGCTCTCTCCTTTGCACCCAGCACATGCTAAGCCCCGCCCCTCTGTTAATACAGACAGAATTCCCCTAACAACAAGCAGAAGGCAGCAGACTGCAGGGAAGGGAGACACCTAATGGCCAAAACTTTAGAGCTTTTCTTCTGGGGAAAGGAGATATTTTTGGTAAACGATATACAAATATGTTTTCTATTGGGATATGCTGCCGCTATGGACAGTTCCTGTCTTGGACAGAGATGGCAGCAGAGAGCACTGTGCCAGACTGAAAAGAAAGCAACATTTCCTGCAGGACATACAGCAGCGGATAAGTATGGGAAGAGTTAAGATTTTTAAATAGAAGTAAATTACAAATCTTAATAACTTTCTGAAACCAGTTGATTTGAAAAAAAAAAGAAAAAAAAAGTTTTTCACTAGAGTACCCCTTTATTACAATTTAAAGGGGTTATTCATGATTAGAAAAATATGCTGCTTTCTACCAAAAAACAGCGCCACCCCTGTGCACAGCATGCGACCGGTATTGCAGCTCAGCTTCATTTATTTCAAAAGAGCTCAGTTGTAATACCACATACATCCCATGGACAGGTGTGGAGCTGTTTTTGGAAGAAATCTGCTGGTGTCGTAGTCATATAATTTGAAGGGATTGCTATCTCCTGAGTCAGCCCCCTGTGTATATTGTGCCATATGCTCCCCACTGATCATTATGTAATCCCAGGGCCCGGCCTTCTCATCCCAGCGGATCATTCATGATTTCACAGACTCCTGCAGTAATCTTATTTGACATTCAAAGTGTTCTAAGATCTGCAAATTATTATATGTTGAGTCACGTCTTTGATGCTGATCACAATTTCTGGAGACATCAGATATTCACAATCTATTAAGGATAAGGCGGGCGGAGGGGAACAGCCGGAGCAAATCATCTGCAGATGGCCGGACACTAGAAAAACTCATATCAAGAGCTGAGTTGTTATTAAAGGGCTGGAGATGATCTGGTAATTATTTTATGGTCCATTTGAACAGGTCATAGCAATGCTTAAAGGGACTTTCCACCCTTGACTTCCATTTCGCAATCTAAATTGCTTAAAAAAATTATTCAAATTATTTCCTCCCAAAACAGCGCCACACCTGTTCAAAGGTTAGGTCTGGTATTGCAACCTGTGGACAGGTGTGGCACTGTTTTTGGAAAGAAGCAGTCACATTATTTTTTAATCCTGGATCCCATAGAAGAGATATTGTAGAGCGAATTGCTTTGATAGGCGTCAGAACACACAGGACATAGCTACAGATCAGAGGGCCTACGCTGATGCCTATATAACCATAAATTGTTTACATGGGCACATAGGTACACAATGAGCATGTTGGCACACAAGCTAAACACTAATGAGCACACCTATGAAAAAACTAAAATCTCTTCCCATATACAGCTCTGTAAGGAATAAGGAGTAAGGAATCAAGCACTTGAGTGTATTAGACATAATTAATACAGCCACATACTGTACATAATAAATAATAGAGCGATAAACTGTACAGTCAGTTCTATAGTTATCACTATACCTGGACCAAATATTACTACCAACTACTACCCCCACACTGTCCCTACATAAAAAGTAACGGACAAGAAACGATACTACCAATAACAACACTATTCAAAGCTGAAATAATACCGCCACCCCATGAATACTAACGTAACCACTATATACAGTAGTAACTGAATAATATGTGTACTGTTGATATGTAAAAACAGCTAGACAAAGAGAAATACTACCAATGATACCACTATACAAGGCTGAAATAACAGCACCACCCCATGAACACTACAGTTACCGGTACGTAGTCACTAAATACTACGAGCATACTGTTGATAAGTAAAAACTGCTATACAGAGAAAAAATATTACCAACGATACCACTACACAAGGCTGAAATAACACCACCATACCATAAACACTACTGTTACCTCTATGTAGTGACTGAATAATATGACATAGGCCAATATTACCAATGATACCACTATACAAGGATGAAATAACACCGCCACACGATAAACACTACTGTTACCTCTATGTAGTTACTAAATAATATGACATAGGCCAATATTACCAATGATACCACTATACAAGGCTAAAAAACACTGATACACCATGAACACTACTCTTACCTCTATGTAGTGACTGAATAATATGACATAGACCAATATTACCAATGATACCACTATACAAGATCCAGATAATATCACCACCTCATCACAACCTGGTTGACATCTTGATCTCCCTTAAAAAAAACAAAAACAAACAAGAATGGCTGGGATCAGAGATACCTCAGATCCCAGGTGTTAAACAACTTACACAATTGCGGGAAGTCAGTGGGCTTTCTAGATTTCCATATTTCGCAATAGGCCCATATCATGTTATAGAGTCTCCAATCTTCCCCGACTCCTGCTATAACAATTTGTGGTCTTCTCCCCCCATCATCACTTGAGTATAATACTAGAAAGGGAATTATAGTATATATATGAGGGTGGTTGCTAGTGTTGAGCGGACTTGGTGGACTCCAAACCAGAGCACATTGGACTCCTGCTGCCTGAGGAAGTCCTGGAAAACATGGATACAGCCATAGGCATGTTTTTCTGGCAGCCATGGGCTGCATCCAACCTCTCCAGCCACCAAAATTCAATTGCTGATTGTTCAGGTTGGAGAACGTTGCCGAACACGAACTGTTCGGCAAGTCTGCTCAACACTGGTGGTTGCTCTAGACCTGCCATTTGCAGTGACCTGCAGCTTTTACATAATTTGGGAATCCTAAATCTCCGGGTTCATCTTCTAAAGGAAGTCTATATCCGGGTAAAGACGCTGTAAGGGACGAAGAACCTTCCAAGTGGAGGATGTTGGGTCAAATATAGATTGCATCCCTGAGGCTATGGACGCTGAATACGGTAAGCAGGGTGGTCACCCGTCTGGCTTATTTTATAGGTTGTGCATTGTAAAGCAAGAACATCATAAATCATGAGAATTGAAAACAGAATTTGTCAGACTAAACCAGCCTAGATGCTATTCACAACTGAAGGTAATAAAAGGAAACGATAGATACTCTACAACGTAAAAGAGACATCTCATTGTCCTTGAACAGTAGGGTCACCACTCTGTCAGAGCACATAGAGTGTATCCCTAAGCATTTGACACTGTCTTCCAAGTTCATACGAGAATGGTCAATTCTCCTTGAGCTTTTGGGACTTAATCGGTCATATGGATCATGGTTGTAAAACCATCCAATATGTGGTGTAACAAGCCTTTACAGTGTTATAAATGGACCGAGTTGGGGATAGCTCAGTATAGGTACCACCCAGATCCAGGTAATAGAAGTTCCGGAGTGTTACCTTCCCAGTCTAACGGGCAGTCTGTGTGTTTAGGAAGAATCTAAGGACTACTAGGTGGCTTCATTGGCCTATAGAGATTCTGACCTCCATTGGAGTTTTGGAAGGCATCTGGCCTTTGAAGAGAGGGGTCCATAGTAGAAGTAGATGATAGGGTTCTTCTGTCTTCATCAAATTCTGTACTACCATGTAGCCCTTCGTCCTCATCAGGTGTATCGGGCAGACATCCTGTGTATCTGCCAGGAAGCTGAGAGTCTTGGGGGTACCATTGCCGAATAATATTGTCAGGGATAATGAAGGGGTCAACAGAAGGAAATAATGTTAATGGCTATAACAAGAGCAGTGACGTGATATAAACAACTGTGGTTGGGCTTACCAACAGAGTACTACAATATCCTGTGAGAAGCCGGCACAATGATGGTCTCCAAACATTCAGCAGAAATAGAACCCATTTGGAGGTGACTTTGAGGCCAATCATTTACAACAACCGACAGGCCTCCAGATGTTGCAAAACTACAATTCCCATCATGCCTGGACAGCCAAAGCTTGATGGGAACTGAAGTTTTGGACTTCGGGTTTGATACCTGTGATTTAGCTTTGATGTCTATTATAGGATGATCCACAGATGTTCTCCATAGAGGGATGGTGGACCTCAGAGACAGGTTCTCTGCTGGGTTCATCTTCCTCACCTATAACTAAAAATTGCAATTATAGATGGCATCAATACTGTTTCTACTGTTTTTGGTGTTTTATTTATTATGTACTTTCTGTTACAGTTGCAGGAAAAGGACAAGTAAGAGTAGAGCTCAAAGCGGAAAAGATAGACATCCGGCCAACCCCCAGTAAGTACAAGGAGAAATATGTGACTGCTTGTAGCCACCTCTAGGGGGAGCTGAGGAGCTCACTGAATACTGTTGTACTATTGAGTTTAGTGTATGAAATGTATGCAGCAAGTGCCCAGGCTTCTCCTAGCGATGGGTGCGGGAAGTCCAAATTTTATAAGTTATCTCTATGTAGATTTAGGCCTCAGCAGGAACACTCTAAGGCACAGCTAAGTGCTATTGATTATTCTTTTTCCCACAGCACCAGGTCCTCTGCCGCAGCCAGCTCTCAGATGGTCTTCTCCAGAATCTTGGGCAGGGGTTGGCGAAGGCTGGGGAGGCCATGGTTCCACCATACCACAGGCAGGAGACGATGTTCTCATCCTACCCAGTAAGTATACAACACATAAAACAAGGGCTCTACAGGAATCAATCTCAGCTCCGCCGCCGTCTCGGTATTATGACTAGGAGTCTTGTGGCTGTGGGCGTCCAGCTTGCTGTTAATTTACAAGCCACCCAGTCTCTGCCGCGATTCATCTGTAATATATTATCTCGCACATATGTAGGACACTTGGAAATGAGCAATAAATTTGGGGGATATGAATCATATCTGTAAAGTAGTTGGCAAATCACTGCAAATCCCTCCCGGCTCTGCAGGAATTAAAGTGAAAAAAACAAAATGTTTTATCTGTTCGGTATCTGATCGGTTACTTTTTGTTATTCTCAGAAAATGGGCAATACTGTCATTTCCAAGGGCAGGGCAGAGTAAGGGCTCGGAGTGTGTCAATGACTCTGGAATGAAAGGCAACGTGCCACTTTGGCCACACAATATATTACTGGATCACGTTATAATTGTAGTATATTTCCTTATTGCCTACAGAAACAATTCCGCAAGAATATCAGGTATTCCTTTTATTGCCAGGCAGATGCCATCGGTTATATATGAGTGCTCTATGGCAGCTTTATTTTCTTAAAGTGCACCTGTAATTTCTAAGGGTTTTAAAAAACCCTGTGTGGTTTTGTTAAATTAACCCTTAAGAATATCACTGTTGATACTGAGCCCTGTATAGCCCCCCTCCATGGCGCACCCAGATATTTCTCACTCTCTCCATTTCAGGGGGCAGGAGCAGAGCCGGGCTGTTGCCCAGTAGTACACCTACATGGATTTTCTTTCCCTTACTTCTCTGGCAAATCACAGCAAATACCCTTCTCTACCATGACTAGGCTGGCACTGTGCTGATTGGCTGAGATTGGAGAGCACTATGGCCAGTTATTGGCAATTGAGTGAATCATGGGATGAGATTGACAGCCCACTTAGCCAATCACTAGCCTCAGTGCTGCCCCATCTCAGGCAGTGATTGGCTTAGCCGTCCGGAGGTAACTGTAACTCTATATACAATCTATATATTTACTGCTAATTTACAAGGGTTGTCATCCAACTTTTCTACCCTGAGGGCCAGTTCACACTGAGTAAACACAGTAAATCCTGCTGTGCTCAGTGTGCTGCTGTAAGTGAATGAGAGGGCGCGCGCTAGTCCGCTCCCTCTCCTCTTGAGGGTGGGTTCACACTACGTATATTTCAGTCAGTATTGTGGTCCTCATATTGCAACCAAAACCAGGAGTGGATTGAAAACACAGAAAGGCTCTGTCCACACAATGTTGAAATTGAGTGGATGGCCGTCATTTAATGGCAAATATTTGCTGTTATTTTAAAACAACGGCTGTTATATTGAAATAATGGCCGTTATTTACTGTTATATGGCGGCCATCCACTCTATTTCAACATTGTGTGAACAGATCCTTTCTGTGTTTTTAATCCACTCCTGGTTTTGGTTGCAATATGAGGACCACAATACTGACTGAAATAGACGTAGTGTGAACCCAGCCTAAAGAAGTAATATGTTACTGTATTGAGCGGAGAGCGGCGGCAGCAGACGAGCGCGTGCCCCCTCATTCACTTACAGCAGCACACTGAGCATGGCGGAGAGGTCCGCCGCGGAATTACACCGTGTTTACTCAGTGTGAACTGGCCCTGAATGGCAACATCTAGTCTAGTTTGCCTAGACTTCTGAATAGGAAACCATGGAAAGATTTACTTGTACAGTGATGCATAGGTTTCATCTAGATTCCCTAACAAAATATGTCTATTCTGCTTTTCTTAAAAAAAAAAAAAGAAAAAGAAAAGAAAAATGTTTCCCTATAATAATAAAAAAAGGAAATTCACCCAGCTTTCCTAGGCTACTAAATGGAAGACCAGTTGCCCAATGATTTATCTGTTTTCACCCAATTTCCTTAGACTCTGAGAAATCCACCCAACTTTCCTACACTACTGAATAGTAAACCAGTCTGGTTGTATAAAGATACATGGGCTGTCTTCCAGAATCCTTAGATTCCCTGACATGTAAATACTAGTGGGGAGATTTATCAAACATGGTGTAAAGTGAAACTGGCTCAGTTGCCCCTAGCAACCAATCAGATTCCACCTTTCATTGCTCATAGACACTTTGGAAAATGAAAGGTGGAATCTGATTGGTTGCTAGGGGCAACTGAGCCAGTCTCACTTTACACCATGTTTGATAAATCCCCTCCCCCCACTAGAGTCTGGTCCTAGATGCTGAAGAAAATAAAATCCACCCAGCTTTCCTAGATTACTAATGGGTAAACCAATACCCAGGGATTGCCACCTAGCTTTCCATGAATCCCTAATATTAAACAACCCTGTGTACAGCTACATGGTTTGTCACCCAGCTTTCCTAAATGTCTGAATGGTAAATTGGCCTGTGTATTATTACCATCCAGCTTTACTAGTCTCCTGAATGACAAGATACTTTACTTGTTCAGTAATTGACCTCTTGTAATTTTCTTATATTTCTGAATATTAAATTAATCATGTTATATATTGATACATGAGTTATCACCCAGCTTTCCTAGAATACTAAATGGCTAATTTACTAATTTATGTAAATGAACTGTTACCCAGCTTTCCTAGACTACGTAATAGAAGACTAGTCTGGATGGTTTCAACCATGTGTAGTATTGCAGGAATTGCCACCCAACTTTACTTGTCTCCTGAATGGCACACTAGTCTGGAGTCTAAAGTTTTCTTCTAGCATTGCTTAATCCACCTAGTTATGTAGAAACAGAGAATTTCTAACCCAGCTTTCCTAGACAACGGAAAGGTAAATTAACATGGTTGTTTAGGGACACTGCTTTTCTAGTCTTCTGAATAGTAAATTTAGTCTAGATGTGTATGTATATGTGGGTAGTCACCCAGCTTTCTGGAAACCCTGATAATAAACGAACCTGAGATGAATTTGTGATTTGCCTCCCATTTCCATAGGCAGATTACTCTTTTTGTCCTCAGGGTTCCAACATCCCCTGTGGACATCTGTACTGGCGGCCATCTTGGTTGCCACCCAGCTTTTTTCAGAACCTGAATTTTTAACAACCCCATGGGGGAGAGATATAGCAACCAATAACATATCAGCTTTAAAAAGGTACTCAGATGAAAAAAGAATTTTTAAATCACCCAGTGTCAGAAAGTTATGCAGATTTATAGTTTACTTCTATTTAATAATCTTAGATCTTCCAGTACTCATCAGCTGCTGCAGGAAGTGGTGTATTCTTTCCAGTCTCACACAGTGCTCTCTGCTGCCACCTCTGTCCATGTCAGGAACTGTCAAGAGCAGGAGAGATTTTCTCTGGGGATTTGTTACTGCTCTGGACAGTTCCTGACATGGACAGAGGTGGCAGCAGAGAGCACTGTGCCTGACTGGAAAAATACACCACTTCCTGCAGGACATACAGCAGCTGATAAGTATTAGAAGGCTTGAGATTTTTTAAACACAAGTAATTTACAAGTCTGTATAATTTTCTAAGACCTCTATGGAGTCCCCCTTTAAAAAAATGACAGCTGTAATCTGATTGGTGGCTATTGGCTACTGCTCCTATGCACCAGGTTTGACAAAGTGAATTACATATATTTCGCTGTTTTTTTTTTTTTTCATTTTTACCCATTCTTTCCTGGTTTTGACCCAAGCTGACAGATCCCAAACACCGAAGCGGAAATCGTCCGCCTTGTTCCCTCGGCAGATAATGAAAAATATTATTACTGAAGCCCCCAAATTGCAGAGAGATGTATTTCCAGATCTTCAATATGACACATTTCTGACACCAGACGTATCGGCTGCAATGAGAATATGTTCTAATTCTGAGCGAAAGGAATGTTGTTTTGAAGGGTATAGATATGATATCACGCCGCCTCGGGCGCTGCTGCGGCGGCTGCTGCTTCCATTTTTTTTTTTTTTTGTGTTGGAATTCGCTCTGTTATTCATTTTGCGTTTTTCTTTGAACTTTCTGTGTTTGAAGAGATGAATGCCAAAGTGCTGCATCTTACATAATGGCTCCTCTGTTAGACCTGATTTCCATTGAATGGCGTGCTATGATGTTTTATATAGAAACGGGGCTGATCAAAGGCGCGCGTGTCAGTGTCGCAGTCATTAGCAACTTCTCAAACCCCTCCGCTTACCATTCTCCTGAATACCTGAATTATCATATCTTTTAATATAAAAATTACAGCAACAAAAAAATTGTATATGGCGGGGGGGGGGGGGGGGGGGGCTGGGAGGGATGTTTTCTTGTCATTTTTTCGTTTAATTCTGGAGTGTAAACAAATCGGAATCTTGTTTTGTGTTGTGGATGACGGGACGGGTTTGGTAGCGGAGGGATGTCAGGTGTCTCTTTGTGTCTCTAGGTGAATAAGTGACGGAAAAAGGAGGGATCCAGCGTAGAGCTATACATGCAGTCAGAGGCCTCTAGTCTATATTCTAGTAGCCCAGCATGCAAAAGAAGTAAGCCAAGAGTCAAGGGTGATCGCTAAAGTTTTATTTATTTATTTTCTATCAGTTTTTTTTATCTATCTATCATCTATCTATTCTATCAATTATCTATTTATCTATCTATCTATTTTATCAATTATCTATCTATCTATCTATTTTATCAATTATCTATATCTATTTTATCACTTATCTATCTATCAATTATCTATCTATTTATAATCTATCTATCTCCTATCTATCTATTGCTCTATCGCTCTCTCTATCTCCTATCTATCAATTCTATTTATCTCCTATCAATAATCTATCTATCTATACTTCAGTCTGGAGTGCACTCAAAGACCCGATGCAAGAGTGCCAGCGACGGAGATTGGATCAAGTCTCCTCTTCAATATAGCCAAGAAATCGCAGCACATCCAAGTAGTGCAAAAAAAATCTGTGTCTTTATTTCATAGTAGCAAAATCGATAGGTGCAACGTTTCTGTCTCATCTCGAGACCTTTCTCAAGCAACAAACAAACATCTCTTATCCTTTTTATACATATGTCTGACAAAATCCAATTAATCAATAAGTGAACAAAACGTGAAACAGGTGTACAAATAAGGTTCCATCCGGAACACAATGTGTTACAGGAGATACATCAGTATCAGAAAAACATTCCGTATTCGTGATATATACAGGGTGATCAATTGTGTATATATACAAAATTACATAAAAGTGAAAAATTAACGGCGGAGTTCACTCACGCTAGTCACTGCTCTGTAAGGAAAAGCATAATTAGAACCAAGTAAAACCTCATGGATCGTCCACATGTATGTTGGTTTGTAAACATTCCTGTGCCGCATGCGCGAACCTGTGGAGTCTGATACGTCCAGGAGTGTAGTGGGAGGTCCAGGGCAGGAATCTGTCAGGTTGCCGTGATGATATCTCAAAGTCCATCAGGTAGGAACCGCGTCCACTGCAGTCACCATCTGAACACTGTCTTGCAGGGAGAGACAAGGAACTCCATCCTTTACACAGGGGTTATCCGGCTCGGTGACCGTCAGTCACGGGGACCGCAGCTGAACAGTCTATATAGATAGATGTCTATCTATATGTTAGTGTGCTGTAAGAGAGAACCCAGTGGGAATGATGAAGACGACTGGAGTTGTAGTTATTAGAATGTACCGGTCACTCAGGATCTCCCTACAGTTTGGTGTGGAGACGCAGCTAAAACGGAAATCGGGTTCTCAAGAAAATGTCTCACTCCCAGCAAGTTCTGTGTGCAAGCCCTATTCTGATTCATAGGGCTAATGCATGGAACTCACCCAGCATGGACTCGACCTGTCATCTGGGTCTCCTTACCAAACTGTAACCAAAAGTAACCTTTAATGTTCACTTACTCAGTTATCACAGTGATTACAAATGGTAGAGACGAGTAAACCTCCAGCACGTCGGTAGAAGGTGTTCTAGTGCAGGCTAGCTGGGTGTTGTATCCCTAGCCCACACAAACACATCTACCAGAAACAGTTTGTTCCTGTTTTGCAGTATGTAGACAAAATACATCTATTACACAGTTTCTTGGAACAACCGTACTCTACTATACAGTTCATTATAGACATCCCAATACAGAATACAGGCCCTTGTTCACAAAGTGTAGAAAGTCTTTTAGCCTGAGAGTCAGCTGGTCATTCTCCCTTTAAATGCTTCTGTTATTAGCAGGTAATTTGTAACCATACTTTTTTGTGTTGTTTAGATGGTGAACATCCTCTGTAAGTTTTCTACAAGGTAGTGGTATAAGTGTAATGGCTTCTTCTTTCCTTCTAGACAGAACCATACTAGTTGACATCGCCCTGCCTCCTCTCCGTGGTCTCTATGTAGTCGGAACTCTGGAATTTCCAGCAAACCTCAGCAATGAGCTAAGTGCTGCTTGTATCCTCATAGCAGGTGGACAGATAAGTGTAGGTGAGTATATACTGTACAATAACAGGGATTCCGATCTCCATTTGGCTACATGTAATGAGCTTAGACTATTCTAAGATAAAGCAAATAAATGGGTTATCCAGATGTCCTACATATAGTATATAAAGGGGCTCCATAATTGTCACCGACGTGGAATTCAGCTAAAATAGGGTTAGAGACAAAGGGGGAAATTATCAAGAGTTTTGAGCCTATTTTTCGGTGAATAATTGAATTTTTCACCCATTTTTGGTCTAAGTTCTATTTATGAAACAGTATTCGACCGGCGAATATTTTTTAGATGCGACTTTTTTTAATCTGCCTGTTTTGAGTATTCACCCAAAAGTTTGTATAATCTAGGATTAGCACCCAATTTATCATTTGCGACTTCTTAAAAAGTCACACAAACAGGTGCAGGCCTACGTCTGGTCAGTACCAGGTGAATATGATTGCGCAATTTTTGCCACTTTTTACTTAGATACATTTACTATGGCAGTGCTACATTGTAATGAATCAGTCACAAGCTGTTGGAACAAAATACACATCAGTCCCCATTAGAATAATTGCACTCATTAGACTCCTTAATAAATGTCCCACAAACATTTTGGCATCATAGAGACAAGTTCAGAAGTTTCATAGAACTATAGAGGACTTCGGCAGAAAAAGGCCCCCTTGTCCATATAGTTTGTCGTCCTGTAACATATATAAAGGATTTTCGTCATGACCCCCCTTTACTATATACAGATTCTAATCCTTAAACGGGTATTCCAGGTTATTTTAACATTTACCCTACATATTTGTCTTGTAATATAATTACTATGTCTCATTGGTTTCTATTACAATTTTTTCTCTTTCTTTCTATTTTTACTTTTGTCATGTGCTTCCGTGACGTCACCGGACCGAAAGTGTGGGGACTTCCCCGACTCAGCCGGCCGCTAGTTAGTTATGCACTTTCAAGCTATTAGAGCCTTACAAACGGCCCTCCCTGAGCACGGGACGTCACATGACGCCCCGTTCCAGAGCGGGCCTGTCAGTGTGGAGGAGGTCGCCGCCATCTCCTGTGCATTCATGCCGATCCCCCCGGCCCCCCTACCTGCTTAATCACGCCGATCCCCCCGGCCCCCCTCCCTGCGTAATCACTCCGATCCCCCCGGCCCCCCTCCCTGCGTAATCACTCCGATCCCCCTGGCCCCCCCTCCCTGCGTAATCACTCCGATCCCCCGGCCCCCCTCCCTGTGTATTCACTCCGATCCCCCCGGCCCCCTCCCTGCGTAATCGCTCCGATCCCCCCGGCCCCCCTCCCTGTGTATTCACTCCGATCTTCTCGGCCCCCTCCCTGCCTAATCACTTTGATTCACAGATCACTCACCCTCCGGTGTACTCCTGCTGCGGCGCTGGCCCCGGTCTCCACATCTTCTGCAAGCAGCCACACTCAGCTGACAGGCGAGTTTTATCGGGGAGATTGATAGGCACTCTGTACGGAGCAGGCAACTCTCTCCTGCACTCACACAGAGCGCCTGTCAGCTGAGTGTGTCTGCTTGCAGAAGATGCGGAGATCGGGGCCAGCACCGCAGCAGGAGTACACCGGAGGGTGAGTGATCTGTGAATCAAAGTGATTAGGCAGGGAGGGGGCCGGGGGGATCGGAGTGATTACGCAGGGAGGGGTCGGGGGATCTGAGTGAATACACAGGGAGGGGGGCCGAGGAGATCGGAGTGAATACACAGGGAGGGGGGCCGGGGGGATCGGCGTGATTATGCAAGGAGGGGGGCCGAGGAGATCGGAATGACTACACAGGGAGGGGGGCCGGGGGGATCGGAATGACTACACAGGGAGGGGGGCCGGGGGGATCGGCATGATTACACAGGAGGGGGGCCGGGGGGATCGGCATGATTACACAGGAGGTGGCGGCGACCTCCTCCACACTGTCAGGCCCTCTCTGGAACGGGGCGTCATGTGACGTCCCGTGCTCAGGGAGGGCCGTTTGTAAGGCTCTAATAGCTTGAAAGTGCATAACTAACTAGCGGCCGGCTGAGTCGGGGAAGTCCCCACACTTTCGGTCCGGTGACGTCACGGAAGCACGTGACAAAAGTAAAAATAGAAAGAAAGAGAAAAAATTTGTAATAGGAACCAATGAGACATAGAAATTATATTACAAGACAAATATGTAGGGTAAATGTTAAAATAACCTGGAATACCCCTTTAAGTCTTTCCTGATTCTTTCTAGTTTACCAATATACTTTTTTTGGTTGAGGTCTCCAGAACTGGACACAGTATTCCAGGTGTGATCTCACTAGAGCTCTACACAGCGTGATCACATCTCCTCTTCCTATTGGTTATACCTCTAGCTATACATCCCAGTCTACCATTACATATATACAGCCCAGCATACCATTATATATACAGCCCAACATACCATTATATATATGTATATATACACAGCCCAGTATATATATATATATATATATATATATATATATATAGAGAGAGAGAGAGAGAGAGAGAGAGAGAGAGAGAGAGAGAGAGAGATAGAGATAGATACACATATAGTGGTGCCTTGGATTACGAGCATAATTCGTTCCGGTGCCGTGCTTGTAATCCAAATCCACTCTTAAACGAAAGCAAATTTTCACCTAAGATATTATTGATATGCAGACAATTGGTTCAACACCACAAAAATAATTAGTTTTTTTATTCTGAATAAAAGTTACTGTACAGTATAGTAATCAGCATATGGAGTATAATGTATAGTGAGTGCATAAACCTGATAACACAGCAGCAGTTTGCAGATACAGAATGGAGCTGCTGATCCCCATAATGCAGTAGCATAGTACCACAGGCTAGAATAGAGAAGCAGGGCTGCTGTCAGAGGTCTGTGAGGTCACATGACAGCAATGGGGAAGGGGTGTGTTCAGCATGGACCAGTCAGGAAGTGAGAATAACAGAGCATTGCTGAAGAGACAAATGTTATATATAGCAGTATAGCAGCAGCACTGTGTATAGCTGAGTGTAAGTGGAGGCACATTATAGCAACAGTGTGTATAGCTGAGTGTAAGTGCAGGCACATTATAGCAGCACTGTGTATAGCTGAGTGTAAGTGCAGGCACATTATTGCAGGAAGTAGAGGATGTGAAACGCAGGGGCTGGCAGAGACTGCAGGGAGTATGAAGGAATGAGCAGGGCAGATGTGGGCACATACATGCAGCACTCTCTGCCTGGAGAAAGAGGGGTTACAGCTATAAAGACTTTACCACCACAGTCCTGTCCCCTGATGTAATCCCCAGCCTGAAGTGGATCTGCTATGATTTGGAAGGTGAGGGTACTTCCTGGGTCAGAGTACAGTGCTGTAGACCACGCTTTGCAGACCATGCCCCTCCCCCTCCCACCCAGCACAGGGAGCTCTTAAACCAAACCAATGCTCTTGAACCAAGTTACAATTTTGAAAAACTGTGAGCTCTTCTTGTAAAATGCTCTTAATCTATATATATATATATATATATATATATATATATATATATATATATATATATCCTAGATCCTTCTCTTCTGAAGTCTTTTTTGTCAACACAGAACTGCCGATATGATACTTGGATGGAGCATTCTTCCTCCCCAAGTGCATTATTTTACATTTGGAAACATTGAACTGCAGTTTTCATTGTTTTTCCTATGTCACTATCCTTACCTACCAAACCTTTTCCTATGTCACTATCCTTACCTACCAAACCTTCTCCTATGTCACTATCCTTACCTACCAAACCTTCTCCTATGTCACTATCCTTACCTACCAAACCTTCCTGAATGTCACTATCCTTCCCTATCAAATCTTCTCCTATATCACTAACTTTACCTACCAAACCTTCTCCTATGTCACTATGCTTACCTACCAAACCTTCTTCTATGTCATTATACTTACCCACCAAACCTTCTCCTATGTCACTATACTTACCTACCAAACCTTCTCCTATGTCACTATACTTACCTACCAAACCTTCTCCTATGTCACTAACCTTACCTACCAAACCTTCTCCTATGTCACTATCCTTACCTACCAAACCTTCTCCTATGTCACTAAGCTTACCTACCAAACCTTCTCCTATGTCACTATCCTTACCTACCAAACCTTCTCCTATGTCACTATCCTTACCTACCAAACCTTCTCCTATGTCACTATCCTTACCTACCAAACCTTCTCCTATGTCACTATCCTTACCTACCAAACCTTCTCCTATGTCACTATCCTTACCTACCAAACCTTCTCCTATGTCACTATCCCTACCTACCAAACCTTCTCCTATATCACTATCCTTACCTACCAGACCTTCTCCTATGTCACTAACCTTCCCTACCAAACCTTCGACTATGTCACTATCCTTACCTACCAAACCTTCTTCTATGTCACTTAGAAATAAAATAGTATAGCACTGAGTTAGCCAGAAAAATCCATGCGATAGTAAATACTTTTGATCAAAGTATTTAAGGAGTGATACCTTAATTGGCCAACAAAAATTTTGTTATAATTGTAAGCTTTTGGGATTCAAAAGATCCCTTCATCAGACATTTATCAACTTATCTGATAAAGAGATCTTTTAAATCCTGAAAGCTCACAATGATAACAAATTTTTGTTGGCCAATAAAGGTATCACTCCTTAAATACTTTGATCAAAACTATTTACCACCCTATGTCACTTAAAAACGTACTAAACCCTCATGGCTACCACTTGTAAACAGTCTCTGCTCGGAATATACACCTTTAACAACAGCCCTCTGATATCTATCCTTCAGACACAAATACACTGAGCTCTCCAGGGAGTAGGTTCTATGCTCAGTAACTTCTCTATCATCTCTTTATGGGGAACTGTATCAAAGTCTTTGCTGAAGTCCAGATAAGCGATATCCCCGGCACCACCTTCAGCCAACACTTTTGTGGCATAATCAATGAGATTAGTCTCACATGATCGGCCCGCAGTAAAGCCATGCTGGTTTGGATCCATGATATTATTAATTTTTAGGTGATCCACTTTCTTCTTTTTTAGAAGCGTTTCCATAAGTTTTACTACAGATGTTAGGCTAACTGGCCTGTAGTTACTGGGCTCTTCTCTACATCCCTTCTTGTGAATGAGTATAACATTGGCCATTCTCCAATCATCAGGAACATGTTGTTAGGAGGGACTGGTTATACAGATCTATTAGGGGGGCAGCAATCACAAATCAGTTTTTTAAGATTAGATCAGTTGTGGCACGGGTGCTGATTCCCCTACAATTATAAGAAGAGGCTGGGAGGTTCGTCCATCTAAGCACTTTCTCCCCATCTCACTATTCTATAGAAGGTCTAAAGTACCCATCTATCGCAGCAAGTAGACGACGGGGAGTAGAAGCACTCTGCTGAGTTATTGTTCTAGACATCAGGGGGGGGGGTAGATGACATGTCAAAACTTTTATTTCTTATATAACATAGCATAACTTTTTTTAGTTGACATTTTTAGTTTTTTCAGTTGACTCTAAAGTATCACCATATTGGCCCTAGGTGTATTGCTTGCTTTTTACTACCAGACCATCGCTCCATATCAGTGGTAGATATAGTACCTTAACAAGTGCCAACCACAGAACGCAGAAGAAACGTAATTTGAAACTCTTGTGCATAATTGGTAACAAAGCTTCACCTACTATGTGCCATTTATAATAGTTTTGTCTTAAGTTAAAGAGGGGGGTCTCAGGTACCAGGGCCTAGGCATGTTCCTCCATACCCATAGTTCCTTATATCAATGACCATCTCAGAGCCCTGTATATGTTCTAGCCATATTACTCCCGTTCTTGTGCCAGCCTCTTGCCCTATACATAGTAAGTACTACCCACAGTATCCACTTAACAGTGACAACCACACTGATCCATACCAGTGCAGTTTACAGTGTCTCCACATGTATATGAAGAGTGAAGTCTTTCAGTAAGCCCTTTTTTTATCTGAAAGTGGCACCATGGCGAATAAAAATGGCTGATTTTTTCCAAGCCAAGCAACGTCTTGTCTGGGTTATTGCTACTTTTCAGTGGGGCAAGAGAAGGGACAACCTTCCTAAAAAATATTTTCTCTGCAGTTTTAGCTCCACCTTGTTTCTTGCATGGAAGAATGAGGTGTATATACTGAGCAGAGGATGTACAGAAAAGCAGATGCCCCATGTCAAACATTTTATATTGCTAGATTTTACTACTCTTAACCGAAAGGCCTGGTATTTGTATGACCCTTGACATGACCCCTGGGCTAGCCCTCCACTCCTAGTTTGCTAACAATGCCTCTATGGACATACAGTAAGTACTGCACAGGTTCTAGCCAAGAGCTAGAGTCCCTCTTCTACAAAGACCCCATGGTCTGGTGGTCTTCCTGCACTTGTGTTCATAAATGGAAGGGTCTCCTTACAAACTGTTTGTCATTTATGTTTTTGGTATCCTCTAATTTGGGATTAGGTCACATAGACCATCTCTGGCACTAGGTGTAGGTCCTCTGCACCCACCAAACCACCTCTAGCCATAGAATTAGCACAAAATGGTTCTTTGTTGCTCAACATGGTCCTGGAGGATTTTTGCCCCAAAAAGCTATTTTTTGTGTTAATCTGTTGTCTTTTCTGGGGAATTTTTTTGCAAGATTTCTTTTCGATGTGCCATAAACCTTTAAAATAGCACAAAGCTGAAACTAATTTCTGTTATGTCTCACTCAATCTAGATAATTCCAGTCCCTGTCCATTATTATATTTTTCGAGCTAACTCTATAGACATGTGTTAAATTGTAGCTAGGCAATTCTTCTTTCAGGGCTGAGTTTTCCAGACCCCCAAGTCAACATTCGGCCCCCATCTGTCCTTGTCCGTTGTTTAAGGCCCCTAAGGGAATTTTCCTTCCAGCCCATCTGTCCAAGTTCCACCACACCCTAAAGAAATCCTAACATAGTGCAGATAATGAGGTATTTTGGTAAACAACTTTAATAGAAATTGACATCCCTATTGGTGAATCCATACTTGAGCCTCGTAGCCCTTCTTCCATGTACGCGTTTGTTGCTGAACTCACCAATGAAACGCGGCAAACATATGACTTTATGACTTAGCATCAGATCCAGAAGGCTGGATGCTGTCTCATATCTCAATCATACTACTGCTGACATGAAAAGCCACAAGCTATATGAAATGGTTCTGACTTGCTTCGAGTGACAGGGGAACAATTTTAGTTGTTGATTTGCCTAATTATGTTTAGATGGTTGCACGGATTGCTCGCAATGAATGGAGTCTGAGCAAAAAATACCATATTCAGTCTTCTAAGGTGTAACTAATGGTCCATCACCAAATTAGGTGGTTCAGGTGGAAAGAGGGGATGAAGGAGGTTTTGAAAACAGAAGATCACATATGATCGATGGAACCTGCCACTCCCCCCCATAACAGTTGACCAAACATTTCTTGTATATAATGTGACAACAATGTGAATATTTTTCCCCAAAAAACAATCAGCTTTACCAGTTAAATGGTTGACTGTATTATAATATGGCCAACCAGCTTTCTTACACTGCTAAATGGGAAAATTCCACCCTTAAATGTCTGTCTATACCTTCTAAGCCCTTTAAAGTCATACCCTTGAAACAATACGGGAATGGTTTTCTTTCTCTATAAGTGGCATTTAAAAAAAACTATGCAACATATTTTTGTCTGTCCTCTAACAGAGGGAAATTTTGGATCTTAAGACTTTAAGTACATTGTGAATCATCAGTTTGGGTTATCGAAACAAAAAGAAAAGTACCCAAGAAGAATGTGCCTTTTAGCAATGAGCGAACCTTGAGCACGTTAGGGTTTGCCAAACCCAAGTGTGCGGCATTTGATTACCAGTGGCTGAAGAAGTTTGATGAAGCTCTTAGACTGCCTAGAAAACATGGATACAGTCTGTGGCCTATGGCTGTATCCATTTTTTCCAGGACTCCCTAGGGCTGCATCCAACTTCTTCCTTGTGCGTGAGGTTCTCTCTATTGCCTTTATCTTGAGGGATACCATAGAAATTTTAAAAGTGCTATAGGTGGACTCTCACAGTAGCAGGAAGAAGAAGTAGAAGTTGCTTCCAACTGTCTGGAAACCCAGTGCCAACTTGATAGAAGATGCCATGCAAGATTTTCTTAGAAATAAAAAAAAAACAATGGAATTTGTGACAGTAATGGAGCCTGTGAACTTTAGAAGGACATGTACAGACGAGCGATGAATTAGCAGGGTAGTTTAGTAATAAAATTTGGAATAAGGCATTTCAAGGGTTATTTCTCTCTACCTCAGGTCCATATCCATCTCCAATTTGGGTTTCTTTCACTCAATAATAGTACCAATGCAATTTTCAGTCCAGCATCCGTAATATTTCTGCCTGTGATTGCTCTGACTAGGCTTCTATGATGCAGTAAGGTTCCAGTTACATTTCGGATCTCCTCAACCATGTCAGGATACTGTAATAAATAGTCTGATGTATATCTCAAAGCTCCCATGGAATTCTCGTAGACAAAATGTTATCAGGGTCTAAAAGGATCAGGGACATGACCCCAAACCATAGATTTTAACCCCCACCCTAAAACATATATTGAAGATGACATAATTATAAAGCTATTCCTAAAACCCAATAGGTTACGGGTCCATCAAGATGGTTAAACCATGGACTTAATGAATGGTGATCTAACAGTAAATGAGCGTTTTTGTTGGCTAGTCATTGGCTTAATTACACACAGCAATAATTATCCTGTTTAACCAAAAATCACTCAGTAAAAGGTCTTTTAGGTAAATATTGTCATCTGTACAATGTCTCTGCATATTATTTTATCCAGAAACATGTATCCATGTATCCAACAGCCCTGCCTCCAATAATCTATGCTGTCACTAATGATAATGTATATTTAGTATAGCATACCTCTGAAAAATAGTCATGCTTGGACCAAAAAATAGCACGCTATAAGGACCACATAATACCTCCACATCAAGACCAGATATTTCTTCTATATCTTAAATGCCAGTATAAATAGAGATATTACCATACAGGGTCCATATAGTGGTAACATGCCATCACTATGTTGTATAGGAAAGGAACAGCACGCACAAGGTAGAGAAGTATAGAGTAGTAGTATAGAGAGAGAACCGGCACTCACCAACATTTGTGGATGCTTATTTATTCATTCAGTGATGCATAGATGCAATAGATACATGGAGTACGTGTTTCGGCTAACAAGCTAAACGAGCTGGTGAAGGCTTGTTAGCTAAAAAGTGTACTTAATGTATCTATTTCATTGATGCTTCACTGAATGAATTAGCATTAACGACCGTTGGTGAGTGCCGGGTCTTTCTTTAAAGCTGTAAACTTGGACACATGATGTCTTCTTTGATGAGAGTCATTCACTTACCTTTTCTACACTTTCTGGCCCAGACTGCCATTATGACTTCTCCAGCCAAACTGGACATTGCACCTAGAGATTAGTGAACTTTTAAAAGTTCAATTTGGCAGGGTTCAACAAACTAAATGTTGAAAAAGTCCGGGGCCTTTTAGCAAGTTCGCTTATCAGTACTCACCTGTCCATGCTCCCCGATGCCGACCACAGCTCCACTTCCTGAGATGTGAGTGACAGCCCGCTAAACCAATCAATGGCCACAGCACTGTCCCATCTGAGTCAGTCAGTGATTGCCCGAGCGGGCTGTCACTCTTTTCTTGGGAGTGACAGCCAGCTTATCCAATTAATGGATGTGCCGCTGTTCCGTCTAAGTCAGTGATTGGCTGAGCAGGCTAGGGGCCACTTCCATCACCAGAGACCTATAGGAGCGCAGATGGGTGAGTATACCTTTTTCATATGTGTATCAAATTTTGCATCCACTATCTTACACATTTTGCACAAAGTCCGTTTCGTACTGAACTGAACTTTTTGCAAGGTTGTAACAAATCTCAGTTGAGGTCAGTTTGCAGTGCCCTAGAAATGGTAAAAGTGGGGCAAACCACCACAAGCTTTCGTATTAGAAACACATCGGCATGCCCCTACAAACTCTGTAAAACTATACAACTTCTTCATCACCGCTGATTTTTGTTGATGGCCAAAGGAAGCTAAGCCTTACTGGTTGAAAAAGTGGGGAATATTTGTTGAAAGTTCACTCTTCAATGTGAGATATGATCCAGTTTTCATTGTCATGCTTTTATATAGGCATGTTTTTATGTGCCAGTAGCTATGTCATGTGCAAGACAAGGATGCACAAGGACAGGTGTAACTATAGGGGTGCATAGGGTTCAGTTTCCCCAGTGTCCTGGAGCCTAAAGGCAACCCCAGGTCGGGATACCAATACTATAAATGATCTTTAATATAAGGGCTTTCCTTTGTATTGGGGCCCAGGAGCTTCATGTTATACCTCTGTGCCAGGAGGTGGGGCAGGTCTGTGGTCTTGTCCAGGGATGGCCCGAAGCCGAACGCTCGGCAGCAGATTCCCGCGGGAGATCCAGCGGGAGTAACGCCTGGAAAACTGGGATACAGCCTATGGCTATGGCTGTATCCCAGTTTCCCAGGCGGTCCAGACAGCGGACCAGTCCAGACGGAGCAGGCAGACAGCGGGAATCATTACCAAGGGTTTGGGTTCGTACGAACCCTAACCGAACTCGGTTCGGACCATCCCTAGTCTTTTCTCTATAAGACCATCCCCTGAAACATATATAAATCCCACCATGTTAGCCCACAATACCCTGTTCTTTTCTATAACCTGAAATCAACACATGCAAAAAGTTACTTGTGAGGTCACAAATGAAGCTTTGCAAGACAATTTTCCACTTTTCCAACCCATAAATAATTTTTAGAGGCCATTTTCTAGATAATTTAACCCAAGGGATATTTTTTATGTATTTATTATATACACACACATTCTTTTTTACTACATTTGGCAAAGAACAGAATACGTCTGCATACTGCCGAAAACAACCTGATCCTTATTCCCCTCACACTCCGCAGATTTCATTCCCGTGCTAACCTCAAATTTGTTTTTCTTCCTAACAAGAAACATATCTATTCCTCCCCTATTGAAATGTTACGGAAAACGTCTCTTTTCACCTTATTTAGACGTCTGTACCGACTTTGAGATGTCTTGATACCGCAAGATTTTTCCCATTTTACTTTTTTTTTTCTATTTTTGTACATATTATATATATATATATATATATATATATTTATATATATATATATATATATTTTTATTTATTTACTTTTTATTTTTTTATGTTAAAATTTATATTTCCCCCCAATATATTTATTTCCAAGTCTGTTGTATAATGGATTTAATCCCTAACCAAAGGAATGCGAAAGTCTTGTGCTGGACTTTAAATAAATTCCCTCTGGGCAAACACTGTCCTACTTCTCTCTCTCTCAGCCGCCGCAATATCTGTTTGGAACATGGTAATGTTAATAAAACTATAAACTAACATCATTGAGATTAAGGAAGTCATAATCATTTTTACTGTCAGGGCTGGCAATACGAAGCCAAAGTTATTAGTTGAGTGAATTATAAAACACACCAGATATATGATCTGCTCTCCTTCCTTCTCATGTACTCCATGAAACAATAATTAGTCATTTTTATTTGCTACGGAAATTATTACAAAGACTCCATCGCCGACAACCGAGACCCCCCACCCCCACGTACCTCGGCTTCTCGTTTTTCTTTTTGTTTCCCATTGTAGACAGAAGGCTACTGTATTAATATAGATTTGACAAGTTAGGAGCTTAAGTACAGATTTCAACATCCATTTATTTAAGTAGACGCCATTTTTCAACCCTGCATTCTTCTCTCGTACGAGATGTTTATTTTATGTCCTGCGGTTTGAGCCCCGAAGAGATGACATAATGTAAGTGCCATGAGTTCTTTGAAAAAAAAGAAAAAATACTTCTAAATTACGATGGAGATTTATTGGCATGATAAATACAAGTGTGCATACATATATAATTATTATTGGCAGATACGAATGGGTATGAGCATACATAGACTTTATATGAAGTTTATATTTTATTCACTTTAATTTATTATATTTTATTACCTTAAGTATTTTTTTTATTACATAATTTTATAAATATTTTATGTTTAACTTTAGTTTTTTTATTACGTTATTTTAATTATATTAATTTATTTGTTTTTTATATTATATGAATCAAATATATACATAAAATATGTGTGTGTGTGTGTATATATATATATATATATATATATATATATATATATACAGGGGCGTAACTACCACTGTAGCAGCCATAGCGGCTGCTATGGGGCCCACCACATCAGGGGGCCCCATTGCCTGCTCTTGCAAAATGTTGAGCCCCCTGAGCTGTAATCATTTGGAGCACCAGGTGGTCAAGTGGGCCTTCAGGGTTCTCCAAATGTCCCTTTAACTGTAAGAACTCCTGACGAGCACTAGCAGTTATGACTACACTTGGTGGCTTAGTGGTCAGTCAGGAAGGAAGGAAGGGGGGACCAATCAAAAGTTTGCTATGGGGCCCAGCCATTTCTAGTTACGTCCTTATATATATATATATATGCCTTTGTTTGTATGTGTATGTATATGTGTATATGTGTATATATATATATATATATATATATATACATACATACATACATACTCACACACACATGTATAAAATTAGATCTTTATTATATTATTTAAATTACTCATAATTTTAGTTATTTTTTATTGTATTCTGATTGATTACATTTTAGTTATATATAAAATATATATATATATTTCTATTATATTCTAATGTCAGTTCAAATGTGAAGTCAATATATATATATATTGAATTAAACATTAGATATGTTTTCATCAATTTTGTAATTCACTGTAGCCCTCATCCACATGGCTGTATTAGGTCCGATTTACAAATTTGCAGTCAACCGCATTTGTGTGGATTCATTAAAATAGGTGCCGCAAATGTAGGCCGTATAGTGGCTTACCTGGCTCCAACACAGACCTGTAACACCTACGGGTGTGTGTATTGGGCCACAGAAATGAATGGGCAGTTAGTCTGTCCATATTTGCAGGTCTGCAAATGTATACAGAATAAATAGATGTGAAAAGGGGCTTTATGGTTTGATACAACCTACTAGTTGCCCGTGTCCTTACCTGTATTCAAAACAAAGTAGCGGAGGGGTAACCGCCATACCCCCAGCTTCTTTGTTTTGAATACAGCTGTGGATACGGCACATGAACCATGGTTTTAGAGTAATTCCTTTGGAGCCACTGTAAAGAGCCACTCTCACTGTAAAGAGCTCTCTCCCACAGCTCTATTCATTCCTATGGAGCTAGTGGGGTGAACCGAGTGTTGTACTCGGCTCTTTCTGATGGCTCCACAGAGAATGAATAGAACCGTGGGAGAGAGCTGAGTACATCACTTGGCTCTTTACAGTGGCTCCAAAGGAATGACTAGAGCCATGGTTCGTGTGCACTATTCAGAGAAGGTGGGGGCCGATCTGGAGATTTGGAGATCCGCAGAATTCGGTCCTTCCAGAGACACTATTTTGCAGACATGTAAATACCTCCTCTGGCTTCATTCACACATCAGTATCAGCAAATACTGAATCCTTTGCAGCCCATTAATTTCTATGGTGCTATTCATACATCCTGTCAATTTGCAGATCTGCAATCCGCCACGCCATAAGAATAGGACAGGATGTAATTGCGGTATGGACACGCCAACAGAATTCTATGGGAGCCTCCGCATCTTGTGAAGAACACCTAAGTGCTCTGCAAAACCATTCGCAATTGCTTTCTGCAATTCTTTGACATCACCATTTAGTGACTCTGTACCCACAATCTGTCCCCCCCAAACCACTTGTACCTTCAGATAACTGCTTTTAATCTAAGATCTGTCCCCGGGGCTGCCAGTTTTAAAGTTATTTTTTAGGACAATAACTGCATCACCTGCCGAACAGACTGCAGGACAGATCTTGGATTAAAAGCAGCTTTCCGAAGGTACAAGTGGTTTTGGGGGGTCAGATTGTGGGTACAGAGTCTCTTTAAGCTTCTCCTGGCTGGTTGGGACAGCTAATAACATCATTTTTTTCATTTTATGCCACCACCACCTCCCCACCCCTTTATTTTTATTTTTTTTTGCGGATCTGCACAATACTGATGCACTATAGATGCGGATTGCGAAGAAAAAATGCTGCTCACGAATTTCATCCTTGAAAATATACTGGAGTGTGAATGGATTTCTAGAGACTTCAATTTTTTAAAAGAAAGCAACATATTTTAGGAACATTCCAAAAACTTTACTGTATCTACTTACAATGTCCCTTCTATCATCCATCTTTTCCTAACGGAGTGAAAAAAAAATATTAATACTGATTAAATTTCATATATCTGTCAACTATATATATAAGCTTATAGAGCACTCCAGCCAACACATTGCTATGCATAGATGCAATCATGAATCTGATCCATTGCAGTTTAGTAAAGTTCGGTATACAATCCTCTCTTATGCTGCGTTTACACGGAACGATTATCGTGCGAATTTGCACAGTAACGATGGAATCGTACGTGTAAACGCAGCGAACGATCAAGCGATGAGCGAGAAATCGTTCATTTTGATCTTACATGTTCTAAAATCGTTGTTCGCAAAAAATTCACAGATCGTTCCGTGTAAACAGTCGTTCACCGATTTTTCCTATGTGCGAGATGAATTTTCTGTACAATATATCGTTCCATCTAAACGCTGATCGTTATGAATAAGAAATCGTTACTTCTAAATCGTTAATCGTACAATCGGGCGAATTATCGTTCCGTGTAAATGCAGCATATGTCTTTGCCATCTTTCACCCAGCCAAGACAACTTTGTTTTTCTACTTGTGGAACCTATGGTCCTTCATCATCCATCATCCCTGGACAGCCAAAGCTTTAGCTGTCCATGCATGATTAAAATATCTTAAAATATCTTATAAATAGCTGGAGGGCCACAGGTTCCCCACCACTTCTATACAGAAAGGTAGACACCTTATAGGTTATCATACACAGGATGGAATGGCTCTATAAGCCCCCTCATTGATAGGGGAGAATGGCTTTGAACGTCAATTACTGCCCCAGCATAACCAGAAAACATGCAGCATATCATATAAAGTGTACCTGTCACTTAGAGACATTCTTCTGTGTTCATCAGATCAGCAGGGAGAAGCCCACAGCCATGCTCTTCACTCCTCTACCCCACTGCAATCTCCTTCCAATGTCATTAAACAGGCTCCATATACTTATAAAGGGGACTGTCTAGGCCGGTAACTGAAAGGAGACTGAATTTTTTGGTTGGTGGTGAAGACACCCTGCAACATGTTAAAAGTTTTCTTAAATGACAGGGACACTTTAAGGCAATAAACCACGTATAAAAATGAAAAACTATGGTGGTGTTACATTTCTTCCATTAAAATCTATGCATTAGCATTTTATCAGAAAAAAAGAACAATGCAAAACAAAGGGGAAACATGGTAGAAAAGTACAAAAGAAGTTACAATACATTTTATAAGAAAAAATAAATAAATAAAAATAAATATATATAGTCCAAAAGTCTTCAACTCATTATGAAAAGAGTAAAATCTTGATTCTTCAGGGAGACAATGGTGCTGACCTTTACAGGGTTAAATAAAGTGGTAATAAAACACTCTTAGATCACTTTGGTTTCTTTAAAAACGTATTGGTGTGGTCACGGCTGAAAAGGGTCAGATTCTAAAATATCACACTGAACTTTTTTCCCTTTTTGCTTATAAAATGGTAACATATTTCACAGCTCTGTGCAGAATTTGTCCCTATTCCCATGAGTATATGCCGCTAATAGAACTCACAATTAGTGTTGGGTAGTGTTGGGCGGAGTTGCCGAACTATTCAGGTTTGGCATCGATCTTCAAACCCAATAGCTTAGCATTTGATTTCCGGCATCTGGAGAAGTTGGATACAGGGCTAGGGAGTCCTGGATAACACGGATACAGCCATAGGCCATAGGCTGTACCCATGTTTTCCTGGCAGCCCTAGGGCTGCATCTATGCCGGGAGTCAAATGCCAAGCATTCAGGTTTGAGGACATTGCCTAAACCAAACAGTATGGCAGCTCCGCTCGACATGATTCACAATCTAAATTTGCTTAAGACTCGGGCTGCTAAACTACATAACTCATAAAATTCACAATGCAATCCCATTCACTTATATGAGTGATGGTGTTGCGTGACCAGGAAATATGGCACAGTCGCCTTAGGCACCTCTTAGTTTTCTTTTGAAATTAAGGAGGACCACCAAACCCATGGAGAACATCCAAAACCTATGCAGATCTTGCACTTGGCCAGATTTAAATCAAAGAGCCTGCAAGGCAACAATGCTAAGCACCATGCATGGTCTGGCTCCAACTCAACCAGTTTGGGTGCGTTTGGGTGCCAACTTATCTATAGGATTTGCCATGCCACACGGTCTTTATCAAAAGTTGGGTGGTGGATGCATATTACTAGTGTGCTACCATTTTCTTCACCTTGATCTTAATTGGGAAAGAGCCGAATCTGCCTCCAGTAACCTCCATTGGTAGTTGATCTCCCTCTACATCTGTGGGACTCAGAGGGTTTAGCGGAGTCTAATGTATATCGCTTAACACAGTTGAATGACAAAATATGTTGTAAAAATAGTAAAAAAAAACAAACAAAACAATGTCCAGTATATTTTTCAAAAACATCCTTATCCTGATTTCTCTTACTTTACAGGAACATCTCGACAACCTCTACAACGTGAACAGAGAATCCGGATTCTGCTCCGTACATCCACAGGGGTCCATTGCGACCGTCTCAATGGCCTACACGTGTCCCCCGGAGTCATTGGTAATAGAAGACAAAAAAAAAAAAAATCACTCCTAATAGACAGTCTGCTTGACAAAGCCAATATGGTAGCGCTCAAAGCCCAAATTACTGTTAGCCTGATGACTTGCGAGTATATTATAAACTATCTGCATGGGCTCCTCTCCCTTTTTTATGACAGGATAAAGCATATTTGAAAACCTATGCTCATGTTTTATTTAATTTTTTTTATATTGTATCTAGTGGTTGCCTGACTGTAGTTGTGTCATTTGCATAATTATTGCATTAGGAAGCAAATGGGAGATTGGCTGAAAATAGCCCTTAAGCACTTACTCTATTTTAAACTGCTCTGCGTTGCCCCGGTGCTTGATTTCCTACACAGCGGATATGCAAATAAGAGCATAATATCACTTGCACATGTTTGCTTAAAGGGACATACATAAGTCTTGGAAAAGTACACACCGATATATTAATCTCATTGACCATGGAAAACACCTAGCCCGACTGACATGGGACATTGGGTCGAGAGACTTCAGGGGTTAATAACACTCGGAATTGCTAAAAGTTAGATGAAATTAAGATTTCATGATTCCTACAGGTATATTATCAACATTATGGAAAATTAATTTTGTATACAACCGTCATGAGTGGCATCACCTTACCTAGAGCGATGATGTAAACCAGTCATGGGGAGCGGAAAAGAATCTTCTCAATGACACCACTGGATAGGAGTCAAGCTCCGAACCCATAGGCATAACCTCAGGCTTATAGGTCATAGGGCAAAATGGGTAACAGGGCCCCTGGATCATGTGATGCTCATAATTTAAGTGTGTTGGTCCCCTTTGATTGCCACCTGAGCAACCCCTATATCTACGTCCTGAATAGTGATATAGTTTTGTATATTATAAAGGGGTATTCCATCCTAAATTATGTTATCTCATGCACAGAATAGGGGATGTGTGAGAAAGTTGGGAGTCTGACACATAGGAAATGCCAGCTCAGGCAATCACTGGCTGTAGAAAAGATCAGAAAGCACTCAGATGCCAGGACTGACAATGTAGGAATGGCAGATTTAATTGACGTGGTACGCTATAGTGACGAGTTCAGTGTGCCCTCTGTGCACTCTTTATATAGTAGATGGTGCCCTCTATGCATCCTCGATAAAGTAAATGGCCCTCTGTGTAGGTCCCCTCATAGTAGATACTGCCCTCTGTGCCCACCCCCCTATAATAGACGGCCTCCCTGTGTAGGTCTCCCTATAATATATAACCTTTGGTGTAGCCCATAAAATAGATGACCCCTCATGTAGACTCTTTGTAGACCCTCTTTAGTAGATGATCCCCGGTGTAGACCCCCTTTAGTAGCTGGCCCTCTGTGTAGTGCCCCCTTTAGTAGATGGCCCGCTGTGTATTGCACCCCTTAGTATATGGTACCCCGGATAGCCACCTGAACCACCCACAT